>NW_021635036.1:0-68256 GCF_004799145.2 Neltuma alba
TTGCATGCAAAAACAAAGAGGAAAAGAAAACAATAGAAGTTGGACCAAAGTAAGAGTAACAAAAATGGTAAGGCCATCAGTAGCCAAAGAATCGAACAACATCCAATGTAACATCCAAAAGTTTAAGAAGAAGCCAACTACACCAACTAAAGAAACAAAAGAACAATAAAGAATCAAAACACAAGCCAAAGCTACGCTGCTGCATGTCCCAGACATCTGCCCCCCGACCCGGATGGTCCTACACCAGAAGTGCCTGATCCAGATGTCCAACTCCTCCGCTCTAAGGGTCTCCTCCTCGAGAGGTAGGAGGAAGTTCAACCGGTACAATCAGAGCATCCCACACGGTGGTAACGTCGGTCTCGATCATACAGCATCACGGTCCTTCTGCCTCTTTCATCTCACGGAGGAGGGTGACTCGCAACTGGTGGATATGGTCAGCCAACTCATCAATATCATCAGCCAAAGTGTCCAAGGTGACAGTTCAGGAGCTTCTGGATTGGGCTGGTCTTCTTGAGCTTCAGGAGCTGGTGCACCGGCTGCATCGCTGCGCCAACATCATACACAGGGTGGATGGGTGGAGGGGGTCCAATGACAAGCTGTTTGAGGCGGTCATATCTAAATAAGGGGGCGGGCTCAAAATAGTTGTCATTGTTATACTCAGGGACATTGGCAGCCCTAAAAGGTCAGTGACTAGATCGGAAAAATGATACTGTTGGTGAGTTTGGGGTGTTGATGGCATTGTGGAGGGCTGAGTAGATAGTGTCGGCTACATCGAAGGAGCGGCCAGTCATGAGAAGGTAAACATAAAGAGCTTGGCGCTTTGGAACATTAGCTAGATGGGTGGTGGGTATGAGGTTGTTACAGACAAAATGCAGCTAGGGCCGAGCCTCAGGTCGGAACTCGGATACCTTAAGGTATTGCTCGGAAGTATGTGGGCGATGCCAAGTGGCTCCATCATGACATAGGGTTTGGACCACATCGTCAAATGGGTAATTGTCTCTATAGGCCGAATAACCTGAATGGTGACTAGGGGGAAGGCGATAATAGAAGCGGATGTTGTCGGCGGTAAAGGAATGGCGGACAAGGACATTGTGGAAGTCGACTCCAAAGAACTATGGAAACGAGCATAAGTGTAAAAGTGGTGAACAAAAGCGTCATTACCCATGGAACACTCTTGGACCAAACCGGTCAATTGGGAGGCACGGAGCTGGCAGACAAAAGGATGGTCAAGTGGGTCTAAGGGAAAGGGGCGCTCCTTAAGAAGGGGTCTTTGGTCAATCTTTTGGTATAGCTCCTCGAAGGTGTATTCATCCCCCGAATCAGACTCAGACACAGGTGTAGGGTTCTTAGTGCGAGGTATAGTCTAACACAAGAAGTAACACACACACTAAACAAAAACTACACAAAGAACAACTAACACTACCCAGAAAAACCAAAATCACAACCTAGACAGTAGTAAATGGTTATATAATGATTCATAGGTTTTCAATTTATCAAAAAATTTAGAATTAAGTAAAGAGATTAAAGAAAAACACAATGCACCATGAATCATTAGATAACCTAAGAGCTACGTAACCATAATCTAACAACAAAATAACCCAACCTAATAACACAATACCAGAACAAACAAGCAAATTAACAAAAAAAAATTAACTAAAGGAAAGAACAAAGGAAGAGAGAAAACATTAAACTAAAGGAAGAACAAAGGAAGAGAGAAAAATACCACAAGCACCAGTGTAACACCTCATGTTTAAATCAATTAACTTTCCTTGCGGAAGCATTTGGAATCACTTTTGAAGGCTACAATTGATGAAAAATCAAGTTTGAAAATTTTCATTTACGGGTTACTATTCATTGTCACATTAAAATGTGACAAACCTCGAAAATTCATAACTAATTGTAGAAAAATTGAAATTGAGTGATTCCAAGTTTTGCAGAAAGCTCTTTGGATAAAATTTTGAGGAAAAATAGTTTCTGAACTGATTGCCTTGAAATTCAAGCTCAATTTCATTTGAAAAAGTTACTGTTCATTTGGTCATTTTCGGATTTTACTGTATTTTTGCCTAACTTTGGAAAGGCATAACTTTCTGCACAGTTATCAAAATCGGGCAAACTACCCCTCATTTTAAAGAGAAACATCAGATCTCTTTGCTTGCCAAATCTTATGACCTAACCACTCGTTTGATAGGCCAAACTGGAGCTACAAACTCACTGCTGCAGGACTTACGTTTTATCCCTTAACATCGCTTTAATTCTTTTTATTTCTTTGGCATACATAACATGGCCTTACTCTTTCCTGTTCATGCTCATACATTTTCACTCATGCCATAAATATTATAATTAAATACATGGCATCATTGGCATCCATAACATAGTTCACAAAATAGTAGAATTATACATTTATTAACAGTCTCATCCATTAATAAGAATAATTCTGCGCTTACTTCTCCTTGCTTCTCATGCCATTGTTGCCCATCATTGATTGACCTAAATGGTTGGTTAGGGAGGGGTGAGATTCGGGGGAATCTCAGTAGCAAACACTACCCATAAGCATGCAAGACATAATGCACATGCATGACATGTTATAACATAACACATGAATGCCATGGAAAGTAAGCTAAAGCATTTCATGCTTCCATAACATATTGCCAAGGAAAACATAACATAAATTTGAAAACATAACTTTGCAAACATTTCATCATAGCTTAGTCACATCATGGCAACACAATCACATCATGCAAGTATACATATCAAGCACACAGTATAGGTAAGTTCACTACCTTGCACCTCAAGCTTTCCTCTCACTTTCCTTTGACTCCCTTAACTTTCCAACCATGTGGGCATTTGTTCAACATCACCAATATCCTCTTGGATGTTCCAAAGGTCCTGAACATAACCATAATGATCACACAATCCATTAGGACCATTAGATGACATAAAGTTCAAGACTAGCTTTCTTGAACCTCAACCCTTTCTCTTAGTCTTAGGATTTTCTTTCTAACTTTTATAATATAAATCTTATCATTTCCCATCTTTAAGATCTATTTCTTGTCAATTAAGACCACTTTAGATGGCCTTAGATTCAAGAATACCAAATCTGGAAATTTTGGTTCGCGGGTACTGTTCACGCAGAATTTCCAGAATTTTTGCTCAACTTGAAAATTCATAATTAATTCTAGAAAAATCCAAATTGAGTGCTTCCAAGTCTCACTGAAAGCTCCTTAAGTTAACTTTAAGGGAAAAATAGTTTCAGAAACCAATTTTACGCCAAACAGTACCGGAACTGTACGGAATTCGAAACTCCTCCAAAAGTTCAACACTGTTTCCAGATTTCAAACCCTAACTTTAAAAATCACCATAAATCGTACACATATTCAAATGAAGTGTTCAACCTATGGATTTAAAGCTCACAGAGTGTACTTTAAGCATGCAAAATTTCAGAATCAGATACGCATAGTAACTAATCCGAAATAGGCATAAAATCAGGTGCTATAACCATCACATACCTTGTTTTAGAGTTTGATCTGGCTTGGAACCACTTGGCCTTTCTTTCTCCCTCTTCTTTCTCTCTCTAGAAACCATTTGCAAGAGCTTTCCCATGGATTCCTTATGCTTGGACGAAATGGTAGGGAAGGGAGGGGATATTTATAGAAAAACAGACTGAATCTAGATCGTTGATCTTAAAAATACGTGGCTCGATCTGGACCGTCCATTTTCTCTTTTGATCTTACGGTGACAGGTGTCCTATGACATCATGCTTACCTCATCATGATGACATCATGCTTACATCATCAAGCCACATGTCTTTAATCCAACCGCACATGTGTCTTGCATCCGACCGTGCACGTGTCTTCCATCTAGCCGTACATGTAATATTTTCTTTTTCTCATCCAACCGTACACTTGTCGCTTTCATGTCCTTTCATCATTTATGGCATTAAAATAGGGAGAAATAAATGGAAATTCGTGCAAAAATATTTTCTTAATTATTTCTCCACCTATTAAGCCAATCTTGCACCATATCAGATACTTTTCGAGTCTTGACTTACCCTGTACCGTGGGACAACTTCTTGAAATTCTGGCCAATAAAAGGTACATATATGGCGCCATCTCAGAGGAGCATAGATGAAAATAATTAGCTCTACTGACGGGCTACTTAACCTTAGTGAGTCATGCAGTAGAGATTTCACTATAACGGGTAAACAAAAGACTGTCTAAAACATTCCCATACTGCGTTCTGATTTTTATGTTGTCCATAAATATCTTCTGGTGACTCAGCATGATGACTCGTAGGTGTCATGATTACACTTGATGACTCAGCATGCTGACTTGTCGGTGTCATGATTACGCTTAATGACTCAGCACGCTGACTCAGCATCGTCATGATGGCTTTTAGATATTTTCTTTGGTTTTGTCTCCTATTTAGGGGATAAAATTATTTAATATTTAAATGGAGCATTTTATTCAATCAAGAGCTCCAAAAATTCATCCAAAAATATCATAAAATTCCTCATATTCTAGAGAAAATCTGTGAATTTTCTCAGGGCATAACTCAACCTGTAGCCCCCACTCAAAAATCATTCTTTAAATGCCCTTTTTCGGCACAACTGGCTTTTAAGTATTCTTAAAGCCATTTTACTAGTCTTCTGGGGATGAGACTAATTTTATAATTTTCTATAGTCTCTTAGATCATACATCCCCATTTTACCATAATTTTCTGAGGTTTCCTTATGACTCAAACAATTAAATCTACCTCTACATCTCAAATTGAGCCATAAACTTATAAATTCCTTTTAAGTTACCTCAGGGGTATTTTCGTCATCTCTCTTCACAAAAGAGTCTTAGAATATTATTCCCATTTTCTGGGATTTTCTTAGAATTTTCTAAGTATTTCCATTTTTACCCCTGATGGCCGTAACTTTCTGAATTTACGGTTTTACCCCTGCTTAGGCTCAACCTCATAAAACCATCTCTTTGAGGCTTTTAACTTAACCTTTGGTCTGTATCTAGCCTCTTTTCTCTTTCTGGGCCTTTGAGACTTTACTAGAGCCTCTAACTTTGATTACCCTTTAGCCCCTTAAAACTTTCATTTTGCAGTTTAGTCCCTGAAACTGCTTTAACTTCCTTTCTCATCTTTAGGACCTCTACTAAAAAGGGGTCTGGTAGCCTATCCCATTTAGGCTATTTTTAGTACTTCTACGCCCAAAAATTGGGATGTTACAACCAGTGCCGACTAAGAGCAGAGAAAGAGGGAGAGGGAACCGGAAAATGGAAGAGACAAGGGAGAAGAGGAGAGGGGGGAAGGCGATTGAGAGGGATAAGGAGAGGGAGGGAAGTCGATGGTTATGGAGGTGGAAGGCAGAGGGAGTTCGCCGTCTGCGGTTGCTGAATGGGAGAAGATGAAGAGGGACGGTTTCTGAAGAAGAGAGGGGCCGACGGTTTTGGAAAATTGAATGGTGATTGAGCTCAAGATATTATTATCTTTTCATTACATTATCCATGATTTTGCGGTATTTTCTAGCCCTTTTAATAATAATTATGCTTAATTTAGATTAAGAGTCCTTACTTTAATTAGTGTCTTTTTGAGGATAAAATTGTCATAATTGGTTATTAATTGTATTCAATTGATTTCTAGGACAATTGATACTTCAATTTGTTGCTTTTTATTGTAGGACACTAGAGATTGGGGCCAGAATTGAAGAACTCAAGGCACAAGAAGCAACAGAGGAGTCTCTGCCTCACTTCGTCGCGGCACACTTCTGCGTTCGCTGTGACGAACATCGTCTGTCGAAGCAAAGCTCTCTGCCATGGTTCGTCGCGACGAACCCTTCGTATCAGCAAATTTCAGACCTGACCATTTTGGGAAATTTTGACCTACCCACCCCCAGGAACCGACCCATACACGCAATTTTCGGGTTAGAAACCCTATTTTGGGTATGGTGAGGTCAGACCCTTATTATTCAGCCACCACCTACGTTTCTATCATCATCTTCTCTCATCTCTCCACAAAAACCTAATCCTCCATTTCATCTCCTTCACCTTCCATTTTCCTGCATTACTTCTTCATTCACTTTCATTTCTTTCATCTCTTGACCATTATGGCTAAAGATTTACCTCTGGTTGGAGCTGATTCCAAGGCTATGATGAGCTAAGCTTTTCAACTCTTGAAGATGGTGGAGTAGCATGAGTTTCCAGGCTTCAAAGGGGAGTTTTAGTTTTAATCTTTGGTTTTTAGCTAGGCATTTATGATTTCCTAGGTTTAGGAGTTGTAAAGTCTTAGTTAGATGCTTTGATTAATTCTGTAATCAGTGGTTACTGATTAACATTTGTAATTTGGATTGATTAATGTTGAACATTGTGTTTAAATATATGTAGTTGCATATATGCTTATTGTAACTCTCATTATTCTCTCCTATCTTGCATGGTTGTGTTTGGGTGCTGAGTTTATTGTGTGTTACATTAAGCCAATTGCATGATCATTCCAAATTTACACATTAGGGATGCTAAACAAATTTTCGTTAATGAGTTCATTAATGAAAGCTTTGGACTCATTGAGTTAATGAGGTTCTTATTAAGAAAACCTAATGGATTTTGAAACTCCCAATATTTAAGTGAACTATGATTGCCATCAAAACCATTTTCAAGAGATTTCCTATCATTCATTTCCATTACATCATTATTATCTTAAAAACTCCAAAAACATAGGTATCTTAGATTTGTTTTCGTTGCATTCAACTTTGGCACATTGCATTAAATGTTAAAAACCCAAAAACCCCTTTTCATTACTTTGCATAGCATTTAGTCTAACTTAGGTAATTAATTAAGGCTCCCAAAAGAGAAACGACCTAAGTTTGCATTATACTGCATAACTTGGATTTATTTTTGAGTGAGAACCCCAAAGCGAACGATAAAAAGGCTCTCTTCAAGTGGCGCCGTTGCCGGGGAGCCAAGAAATTGGTTCTCTAGGTTAGCTTGTGCTATTTGATTGTCAATTGAAGTTTTGATCTTTTTGGGTAGCATCTTAGGTAGTTTAGTTGCATATTTGTTCATAGTATAGGTTTTCATCTTGCATAGCATCAAAATTTTTGGAAATACAAACAAATATACTGATTTTCTTGATTTTATGCATATCTCACGTTGCATCAGTGGAGTCCAGTATCTGATAAGCATTCTGTGACACTTCACGCGGCCAACTTTCTCCTTCGCCGCGGCCAACTCTTTGAAATACTGAAGGATTCCTCTCGGTATACCTTCGCCATGGCAAACATTTTCTTTTGCCATGGCCAACTCCCTGCAATCAGTTATTGGTCACCTTGTCAACCTTCGCCACGGCCAACCGCTACTTTCGCCGCTGCGAACCCTTCTGGAAAATTTTGAAACTTACACTTTTTGCTTCTTTTTCTGTGCATACATACTCATACTCACCCATACACTTTCATACTCACCCATACTTATCCATACACTTGCATTCATCATATTGCATGCTTTTAGTTGACTTTGTGTGTTGCAAGTCAATTTTGTTTGCCCTTTCCCTTATGACTTTTATCTTGCATGCCATGAAAAACAAAACTTGTGCCCTATAACCCTGAGATTGAGAGAAGACTCAGAGAGATAAGAAGAGAGAAAAGAATTGAGGGGACAAGTGAGTTGATGATTGAGCAAGAGAATATTTCTGTGGAATCTAACCTATCCAGTAGTGAGAGTGAGCCTACTGACCAAGAGATAATGGCTGAATTACCACAAAACCAACCTAATCCTAACCCCAATGCCAACCAAGTGAGGAATGGAGGCAATGGAGGGAATGGAGAACAAGAGAGAGTAGGAGAAAATAATGGAAACCCTAGGAGAAGAACAATTAGAGAAGCCACAACTTCTGATGTAAATTTTGACCCTTTTACTGCGGCTTGTCCAAATTTTGAAGTTAACTTTGAGATTCAAGGTTTATTGATTAACTCTCTTCCCAAATTTCATGGCTTAACAGGAGAAGACCCATACCTCCATCTGCAATCTCTTTCCATGATTTGTCAGAGTATGAAGCCTGTGGGAGCATCATTGGACCAAGTGCTATGGAAGGTTTTTTCATCTATCCTTGGAAGGAAAAGCTAGGGAATGGTACATGAGTCTCCCAAGACATGTAGTTGATGCATACCACAATTGGGGGAACTTAAGGAAGGCATTTCTGGAGAAATACTTTTCGGCTTCTCGTACTTCATCAATGAGCAAGGAGATTTATTCTGCCAAGCAAGACTATGACGAATCTCTCTATGATTACTGGAATAGATTTCAGGACCTACTTTCAAGATGCCCACATCATCAAATTCCGGATGAACAACTGGTGCAGTACTTCTATGATGGGTTGAAGAACCAAGAGAAGGGTATGTTGGATGTTGCATCGGGAGGATCTTTGATAGACTCCACTGCTGAGGAGGCTTGGGATTTGATAAAGAAGATGGCCCTGAATCATCAACAACATGGTGTGAGAGATACTAGAGAGTGCATGAGGTGGGAGCTGCTTCGATGCACAGTAGGAGAATGGACGCTTTGGAATCAAAGTAGATTCTTTGGGAAGCCAAGTGACATCTCAATTGTCTTTGATCACTACTAAATTGAAGAATATGAGTGTGCATCGCCCATCCGCTCCTATGGACATTACAGCGCCTAGTTGTGAAACATGTGGATCAGTCATGCATATTTCTAGCGTTTGTCCAGGCCGTTGAGGAAGTGTCTGCAGTCTTCCAAGGCTGTCCAAATCAAAAGTGGGACCCCTACTCCAACACTTACAACGAGGGATGGAAAGCAAACCCTCGATTGGGCTGGAGGAATGATGACAGTAGACCTCCAAACAGATTTCAGAAGAGTGGAGGAGCTGGTCTATCTTCAAACCAGTTCCAAAAGCAATCTCAAGCCCTAACTGTCCCACCTAAGGATGAAACTAATCAACTCCTACAAAATATGATGGCCTTAATGAAGGAAGAAAGGACTGCTAATGCTACTCAGTTCAACTCCTTAGCTTCACTAATTCAACAAGACTCATCCAAAAATGATGCTAGATTTAGTGCTTTGGAAAAGAGGATGGAGCAATGGGAGACTAAATCTGAGAACATCAACTCCTATGTAACTCAGTTGTCTAACAACATGAGTGAGCAACAAGTAAGGAGCAGTGGCGCAATCCCCTCCAACACTGTTATCAGTCTTAAGGGCTTGAATGCTATTACCCTTAGGAGTGGGAAGCAAGTGAAATTCAGAGAAGAGGAGGATGAAGTTATAGATGAGGAGATCTTGTGTGATGAGCTGCCACAAGCACCTACAAAAGTGAAGCATTTGAAAGCTCCAAGGAGAAGAGGCTAAAGCTGAAAGAAGCCTCAAAAGAACATGATGGCAAGGGGACAACTTTGGAATCTGAGCCAAGCAATCATGGAGCCTCAAGCAAGGAAGGTAAGGAGGTAAACATCAATGAACTACCTTTCCCTAATGCTTATTTGAAAAATGTGAAAATAGGTAAGGAGAGGCAAGATCATGAGTTGCTTGAGACATTTAGGAAGGTAGAAGTGAATATACCCTTGCTTGACCTGATTAAAAAGATTCCTAGTATGCTAAGGTCTTAAAAGAATTATGTACTCAAAAGAGGAGATTTAAACCTAATGAAAGAGTCCAATTACCCTCTAATGTGTCTACTTTTTTTAAACCCCAAATTCCTGTAAAGTGTCAAGACCCTGGATCTTTCACTATCCCTTGCACTATAGGAAAGGTTACTATAGGGGGAGCCTTGTTAGATCTAGGTGCAGCCATTAATGTCATGCCTCAGTCCGTATACACCTCTCTAGGAGTCAAGACTCTTAAGTCTACCACTGTTGTGCTCCAACTAGCTGATAGGACTATTAGGTATCCTGAGGGCATTATTGAAGACATTTTAGTCCAAGTTAAGGGATTGGTGTTTCCTGCTGATTTTTATGTGCTTGACATGTCTTCTGAACGTGTGAATGATACTATACTCATCCTTAGTTGACCTTTCTTAAGGACTGCTAATACCATGATTAGCATGAAAGAGGGCACCATAACTATGGAGGTAGGTGATCATAAAGTTTCTTTTAACATGTATGAAGTAATGAAACATCCTTATGAGGACTATTCACTTTTGGGGGTTAACATGATAGACATTGCTGTTGAGGATGCATGCTCTAAAGTTGAATTGCAAAATGACTCTTTCTATTATGATATTTACACTGATGAATCTATTGATGAGGATGAATCCATTTCTTCTTTTTCATCTCTTTACTCTACACCTTCTTCTTGCTCATGTGGTGGTGATGTTACATGCCTTAATTGTACTGTGTTTAATTGTATGCTTTCCATCCCACATGCATTTTCTATTTCCTCCCTTGACTCCAAGTTAGACTGTGATTCCTCTGTTATGAGTGATAATTCCCTTGGGGAAAGGTTTCCTGTTGTTATTTCAGATATGGAGGAAGAAGTCATGGAGAAGAATCCCTCTAAGGCGGTTGCTGTAGATCAACTAGAAGTTGGTTCAACGCTTGGAGAGGAAGCTAATTGTAAGGTTGAGGAACTCTCACTGGTTGAAGGAAAGGGGAGTAATCTGTTCTCTCTTGAACTTCATAAATTGATTCCTTCTATTGTGCAACCACCTACACTTGATTTGAAACCCCTACCCCCTACTGTGAAGTATGCTTTTCTAGAGTCTGATGAGCGATTACCTGTCATTATAGGTAACTCCCTGTCTAAGGTTGAGGAAGAAAGACACCTTACCGTATTGAGAGAGCATACGAGGGCTATTGGGTGGACTTTAGCGGACATTCCTGGGATTAGCCCATCCATTTGCACACATAGGATCATGCTTAGTGAAGGTTCCAAACCAGTGAGACAACCCCAGAGAAGACTAAACCCCCTGATTCTTGATGTGGTTAAGAAGGAAATTACCAAACTTCTAAGTGCTGGGATCATCTATCCCATATCTGATAGTGAGTGGGTTAGTCCGATACATGTAGTACCTAAAAAGAGTGGGGTTACTGTGGTTAGAAATGATAGGGATGAGCTTATTCCTATGAGAGTTCAAAATTCCTGGCGTGTGTGCATAGATTATAGAAAACTCAATGATGCCACACGAAAAGATCATTTCCCTCTTCCTTTCATAGACCAGATGCTTGAGAGACTTGCAGGCAAATCTCATTACTGTTTTCTAGATGGTTTCTCTGGGTACTTTCAAGTACCTATTGCACCAGAGGACCAAGATAAAACTACTTTCACATGTCCTTTTGGTACCTTCACCTATCGTAGGATGCCTTTTGGGTTATGTAATACTCCAGGGACTTTCCAACGTTGTATGATGGCTATATTCTGTGATTTCTTAGAGGAATGTATGGAAGTCTTTATGGATGATTTTACTGTTTATGGTGGTTCTTTTGATGATTGTCTTGCTAGTCTTGAAAAAGTTTTAAAAAGATGCATTGAAAAGAATTTGATTTTAAACTTTGAAAAGTGTCATTTTATGGTCAATGAAGGGATAGTGCTAGGGCATTTGATTTCTAAAAAGGGAATTGAAGTTGATAAAGCTAAGATTGAGGTTATATCTTCTTTGCCTTATCCTACTTGTGTTAAAGATATTAGATCATTTTTGGGTCACGCGGGATTTTATAGACGTTTTATAAAAGATTTTAGCAAGATTGCTTTACCTCTCTCAAAGCTTTTACAAAAAGATGTGAAATTTGATTTTGATGATTCTTGTAGAGTTGCTTTTGATGATTTAAAGTCTAAAACTCATTTCTCCTCCTATTCTTGTTGCACCTAACTGGATTTTACCCTTTGAGATTTCATGTGATGCTTCTAATTTTGCTGTAGGAGCTATGTTAGGCCAGTGGGAGGAGAAGCTCTCAAGAGTCATTGCCTATGCTTCGAAAACACTAGATGCAGCTCAAGTCAACTATACAACAACAGAAAAAGAGCTATTTGTAGTTGTTTTCGCTTTAGAAAAGTTTAGACCTTACTTATTAAACTCTCATGTGATTGTTTTCACTGATCATGTAGCTGTTTGCTATCTTCTTAAGAAACCACAATCTAAGCCAAGATTGATTAGGTGGGCATTACTTCTCCAGGAATTTGACATTGAAATAAAGGATTGAGCAGGGGCAGAGAACCATGTAGCCGATCACTTAAGTAGGCTACCTGTTGATACACGGGGAGTAGACTCTTTTGAACTCACCTGTGATTCCTTTCCTGATTCAGTATTATGTGCCTTAGTTGTTAAAGAGCCTTGGTATGCGCATATTGTTAATTATCTTATAACTGGACTCACCCCTCCTTTTATGTCTAAATTCCAAGCACAAAAACTTTGAAGCGAATCGACACACTACATTTGGGATGCCCCTCACCTATGGCGGATATGTAGTGACCAGGTTATAAGAAAGTGTGTGCCTAGTGAAGAGTTTGAGTCTATCATTACAGCTTGCCATTCCATGGTTTGTGGTGGTCATTTCAGTGCAAGGAGAACATCTAGGAAGATTTTAGATTCTGGTTTTTATTAGCCAACCCTTTTTAAAGATTCTTATGATTTTTGTCGGTCCTGTGACAAATGTCAACGTTTTAGAGGGTTAGGTAAAAGACACGAAATGCCTCAACAACCTTTACTGTTTTGTGAAATTTTTATGTTTGGGGAATTGACTTCATGGGTCCTTTTCCTCCGTCCTTTGGTTTTATATACATTCTTCTAGCTGTTGATTACGTCTCCAAATGGATAGAGGCTGTACCTACTAGAAAAGATGATGCCCAGGCGGTTTCTAAGTTTCTTAAGTCCAACATTTTCTGTAGGTTTGGGATTCCAAGGGCTGTGGTGAGTGATAGAGGTACACATTTTTGTCATAAGGTAGTAGATAACTTGTTTTCTAAATTTGGTGTCACCCACAAAGTCTCCACTGCATATCACCCTCAAACCAATGGCCAAGCTGAAGTGTCCAATCGAGATGTAAAACAGATACTGGAGAAGATAGTCAAACCATCCAAGAAAGATTGGAGCCTAAGATTAGAGGAAGCATTGTGGTCCTATATAACTGCCTATAAGTCACCAATTGGAATGTCTCCATATCGCTTAGTCTATGGCAAAGCATGCCACCTCCCAGTAGAATTGGAGCATAAAGCATATTGGGCAGTCAAACAATGTAACATGGACTTGGAATCTTCTGGGATGCAAGAATTAGAGGGGTTGAGATTGGAGGCTTATGAGAGCTCTCGACTTTACAAGGAGAAGACAAAATTTGTCCATGATAAGGGTCTCCTACGGAAGAATTTCAAGGTGGGAGACAAGGTACTGATGTTTCAGGCCAGATTCACGTTTAAGCAAGGAAAGTTCAATACCCGTTGGGATGGGCCTTACACAGTCACAAAGGTGCATAATTTTGGAATTGTGGAGCTTCTTAATGAGGAAACTGGAGCAAAGCTTAAAGTTAATGGCCATCAACTGAAGCTCTACCATGAGAACCAAAAGCCTCCTTAGCTCCCTGGTCATTTCTTTCCTTCACTCATTTACATGCTTTTGCTTAATTATTGAGCTTGCTATGTTTTGTGCATTGTATGTTGAATGAGTGTGGGGGAGAAACCCTTTTCAGTAGGAAAGTAGTGTAGTTATTGTTTAAATTCAATAAGACCCCTTGGAAGTTTTGATCTCTTTCTTATCTTGTTTTGTGCTTGATGATTTGGTGCTTGTAATGAATGATATGATTCAAATTGATTGAGAAAGTTTGTCTGTGGTATATTGCTTAGTCATGGACTTGTTGAACACCTTCTGATCTCTTTTGATGCACTTTAAAGTTTTTTGAAGTATCCAGCTTCATCTGTTGTTTGGTGTTGTGTTTCTCTGATGTTTGAGTGTTTTCTGTATTGTTCTGTGCTCTCTATGACACTTCGCCGTGGCAAACCCTATCCTTCACCGCGACGAAGTGGTTCATTTTCTCTTGTGTTGCTCTCGGTGATGTTTTGCCGCGGCGAAGGTCGCTAGTCTCTGTTGTTGCTCTCGGGATGTTTCGCCGCGGCGAACTTATACTGTCACCATGGCCAAACGTCCTTCTCCCCCTTTGTTTTTCGTCTCGGGCATAGTTCACCGCGGTGAATCTATTCTTCACCGCGGCGAACTCACTGTTTCTGCACCGGACGGTTTCGTTTTTTCTTGATTTTTCGCGTGAATTTCCCTTTTTGCCCCCCATTCTGACTCACCCACCCTTCTCACTTAAGCCCATTTCAGTCTTTTCCCCTACCCATTCATTTAAACCCCCTTTAACCTATTTCATTCTCCATTAAACCGCCGGTCCCCCTGTTTCGCACGCCCCTCCCTTCCATTCTCAACATCTCCCTCTTCGACTTCCCTGCTCTCAGCGTGCGCTCCAGCGGCCTTTCCCCCCAGCCCGTCAGCCACTCCCTCTACCCTTCTTTCTCCCCAGCCCGTCGGCCATCCCCCTTTCTTCTCTTCTCCCTTCTTTCAATTTTCAGTTCCCTCTCTCTCTTTCTCTGCTTCACCGTGCGCCTGCTTCTCTCCCCCTCTCATTGTGGTATGTTTTTTTTCTCCCTTTCTTTGTTCTTTCCTTTCGTTATTTTTTTGATTAGTTGTTTATTAGCTTGTTTGTTCTGGTATTGTGTTGTTAGGTTGGGTTATTTTGTTGTTAGATTGTAGTTACATAGCCTGTAGGTTATCTAATGATTCATAGTACATTGTGTTTTTCTTTAATCTTTTTGCTTAATTTTGAAAACTTTTGGTCCTCTGAAAACCTATGAATCATTACATAACCATTTGCTACTGTCTAGGTTGTAATTTTGGTTTTTTCTGGGTTCTTTAGGTTGTGGTTGTTTGTTCTGCATTTAGTGTTTCTGTTGTGTGTTGTTACAGGAAAATGCCTCGCACCAAACGCCCTGAACCCTTGCCCGCGTTTTGACTCTGACTCAGAGGAAACCTTGTCTTATGACGACCTCTATAAGTTAGTAGACCAGCGCCCCCTGTAACACCTTACGTTTATGACCTTATATTGTGCCAAGTTAAGACATTCGGAAGCGCAATTTAAGGTTACCGGGATGAAAGACCTGAATTTGAAAAATTCTTTTCCCGCATTACTATTCATTGTAACCTTAAACTTGGCATAACTTTGGAAAATCATAACTAATTCTAGAAAAATCGAAACAAGGTCGTTCTAAGTCTCACTCGAAGCTCTTAACATCATCTATCAAGGAAAAATGACCTCAGGTTCCAATTTAATCAGAAACGCATCCGTTTTTAATTTCAAAAAGTACTGTTCATTTGGTCATTTTTCTATTTTTCAGGATTTTTGCCTAACTTTGGAAAGGTATAACTTCTTACACAGAGCTCCGATTTTTACGCTTTACCACTCATTTTAAAGGGAAAAATAAGATCTATTTGCATACCAAATTTCAGGGAAAAAGTCAACCATTTGACCAGGGTCTTCGTTGGTCAAAGTTTGGTCAAATCTAGACCATTTTTATGCCCTTTTTCACTAATTCTAACAGCATTTCGTTTTTCACTATAATCATACCATAATCACATATAAAGCTACTCTACCATTAATATACATTCAAAAAGGTTATCATATCATGTGTTCATGATCAGAGTATGCTTACATGGCTTGAAAAAGAAAGGTTCAAAACCGTATAATACAATACATAATTCATAACTTCCTCAAGCCATGATTATTTCCTTTCCCTTCTCCTTGGCAGTAGTGGCACCTAGGATATCATGTTATAGGAGGAATGAGATTTCATAGAAATCCCAGTAGCATTGAACATACAACCATCAAGTCAACATGCATAAGATGTCATGCTACATGCAGTAAAAGAACATTTCTAGTCTTTATGCCATGCCATAATCATTCTGTATCCATGTCATCATATCATGGGGCATATAATCATTCTGGTCAAAACTCAATCATGCAAGAGCCAAGGCATACATTGCAAGGAGTTCACATCATCTGTACATAAACATTCTCATGGCACATAAACACACATAGCAGAAACACCAAATGCAGATCAACAAAATAATTGCAGTGCATGCTACCTCAGTTCCACGCTTAATGTTTCCTCCTTGTTTCCTTGCTGGAGATCCTCCTAGGTTTCCAGAAAATTGCCTATCAACCATACAGTAAGGGTATGGTAAATTCCATATCCAATATACAATTCTTTCTCTATACAATGCTACCCTTGTGCCTTTCAATTTATAATTTCTGTATACCGTTCCTAACCCTTTGACTTTGGTTTGACCAAACCTTAATCCTCAATTAAGGTCTTGGAATTCTTCCTTAATCCATGATTAATCATGCCTTCTTGGTTAATCACTAACCCTTAGTCCTTAATCCAATATTTAATTAAGGTCCTCAAGTCACATAGTCATGATCCTCTAAGATTAAGTCACTAATCCCTTATGGATTAACCATTAATCATTCTCTAATCAACATGATTAACCCTTAATCATTCCTTAATCAACATGATTAATCATAGTTAATCATCCTTCAATTAGCATAACTAATCACTAATTACTGATTAATCAGGGTAGCTAACTTTAATTACTTACTAATCTTTAATCAAATAACATGATTAATCTTAGCTATCACTAAACCATAATTAATCAAGGTAATTAATCCTAATCTTCCTCAAATAAATAATTAACTAAAAATAATTAACACTTAGGGAGGTAAACATACCTTAATTAGCTCTTAATCGGCGATTAGAGGTGTCTAACTTTGCTTTCTCCCTTTCTCTCTCTTCTTTCTTCCTTTCTCTCTCCTAGAACTCAAGAACACAACATTCCCTCTCATGCAAACCACCTTGGCCGAATTCTTCATGGAAGGGGGGGTATTTATAGGCTTTGATATTTCAAAATTTCAAAAATGCCCTTCGGGAAAAAGATGCGATCTCGGCCATCCATTTTTTTCTACTTTACACATGGACAAATCCTAGGGCACACACCATAAGAAGTTGACACATGGATGGACACCTAATCACCATGTGATTTTCATGTGGAAATAAAATATTATTTTATTGTTTTGTCTCTTATTTCCCTTTATGCCCTTGAACAATTTGTAAAATTCCAACTTTGTCCTCCCCCTTTATTTTGGCCGAAATATTACTCTTAATATTGGAAAAAAATGACTCATCCAATAATCAGTGCAATCCACTGATTATTTGTATATTTCCGGTCCGATTTTCCAACAATCCTGTCCAATTTACTGTCACAAAATTTTGATTTCAACACCTCATTAAATTCCCCTCATTCCAAGGGTAATCCATGATTTTTCTCAAGTTTTACCTCCCTCTATAATTTTCTAAATCTTATTCTGTCAAAAATCACTATTCTACCGATAATAATTCGGTAATAAATATTCTTTAAGTTAACCTCTGTACATCCAAAGGTGGGAAGTAATTTTATAAATTAGGATAATATGTTACATAATTTATCCATATTTTTCCTTGAATTTTTGAGGCCTCTATATATTTTAAATAATGGAAATTGGCTAATTTTCCTTAATTAACCAAAAATTCCAATAATTACAAATAATTCCCTGATAAATTATTTTTAATCTTATATTCATCTTCTAAGCCTCAAACATTATTCTGTACCCTCCTTTCTATTTTTCATGATTTTCTGGGAATTTTCAGGAATTTTGGACATTATTTCCAATACTGCCCTTTCTTGACCGATCTTTTCAAAAATGACCGTTATATCCCTATCCTGATTTTTCCTCATAGCCTAGGTCCTCTACCAGTCTACTATACTACTTGACCATAGTCAGTCACAAATCATTCATCATTTAGAATAAAATTATCAGGGTGTGACATTTCTACCCCCTAAAATAAATTTCGTCCTCGAAATTTTAGCACATACCTTACGTGAAGAGCTCTGGATACTTGCTCCTCATCTCATTCTCCTTTTCCCACGTGGCCTCTTTTTGATTTAGATCTTTCCAAATCACTTTGACCAAAGGAATTCCCTTGTTCCTCAGCTGCTTGACTTTCCGCTCCACTATGCGTTCTGGTCTTACTTCAAATGTTAGATTGTTCTTTAGCTCAATCTGATCATATTCTAGCACATGTTCTAGATCTGGATTGTACTTCTTCAACTGGGAAACATGGAAGACATTGTGCAATTGACTTAAATTCGGGGGTAAGGCCAGTCAATAGGCTACAGATCCTACTCTTGAGAGTATTTGGAATGGTCCCACATATTTAGGTGTCAGCTTTCTCACCTTAATGGATCGTCCTACTCCAGTAGTTGGAGATACCTTCAGGAATACATGGTCCCCAACCTCGAATTCTAACGGCTTTCTTCTACTATCAGCGTAGCTCTTTTGTCTGCTTTGAGCCGTGAGTAACCTCTATTTGATCTGTTTAATCTGTTCAGAGGTACGATCCACTATATCTGGACCCCAAACTTTTCTCTCTTCGAGTTCTGTCCAACAAAGCGGGGATCTGCACTTTCTTCCGTATAATGCCTCATATGGTGCCATCTGGATACTGGAATGGTAACTGTTGTTGTACGCGAATTCTGCCAAAGGCAGATATTCATCCCAGCTTCCTTTGAAATCCAAAACGCACGCTCTCAGCATATCTTCTAGTGTCTGTATTGTTCGTTCTGTTTGTCCTTCCGTTTGCGGATGGTAAGCTGTACTGAAACTCAGTACTGTGCCCATGGCTTCTTGCACTGCTTTCCAGAATCTCGACATAAATCTTGGATCCCTGTCTGACACAATGTATTCTGGAACCCCATGTAATCTTACGATCTCTTTAATGTATAACCTCGCTAACTTCTCTGGCGAATATTTAACTTAAATAGCCAGGAAATGGGCCGACTTCGTCAGTCTGTCCACTATGACCCATATTGCATCGTATCCCGACGACGTACGAGGTAGTCCTACTATGAAGTCCATAGAGATACTGTCCCACTTCCATTCGGGAATATTAAGGGGTTGTAAAAATCCTGATGGCTTCTGGTGTTCCGTTTTCACTTTCTGGCATGTAAGGCACTTTGTCACATACTCAGTGACATCTCGTTTCATACCAGGCCACCAAAACAATGACTTGATGTCTTGATACATCTTGGTCATTCCTGGATGAATCGTATATTTGCTTTTATGTGCCTCATCTAGAATTTGCTTCTTGAGATCATCTACAGGAGGAACATACGATCTTCCTCTGAATTCTATTACTCCCTCTGTTGAGATCTCAAAATCTTTTGTCTCGTTGCTCAAGACTTTAGCTCGAAGGGTCTTTGCTAAAGGATCCCCTTTTTGAGCTTCTTTAATTTGTCTTATCACATCAACAGTTGTTCTCTGCACTAATGGCTCATTAGCCACATCATCTGCCGTTAACTGCATGTGATAAATAGGACCCCAATCTCTTATATCTTCTAACAGATCACCCTCTTTGATCATGAGGGTGGCTACCTGCACCACTTTTCTACTCAAGGCATCAGCCACTACATTGGCCTTTTCCAGATGATACTTGATCTGATAGTCATAATCTTTCAACAACTCCATCCATCTCCTTTGTCTCATGTTAAGTTCTTTCTGGTCTTGCAGGTACTTGAGACTCTTGTGATCACAGAACAATTCTATAGTTGCCCCATATAAATAATGCCTCCATATTTTTAAAGCATACACTATCGCTGCAAGCTCCAGGTCATAAGTGGGGTAATTTTCTTCGTGAGGTTTTAATTGGTGCGAGGCGTAGGCAACAACTCTTCCCTGCTGCATCAGTACACATCCCAATCCCTGTTTACTAGCATCTGTGTACACTACATATGGTAGTGTCGGATCGGGGATAACTAGTACTGGGGTAGAGGTTAGCCTTCGCTTCAACTCTTGAAAACTTGCCTCACATTTCTCGTCCCACAAGAACTGCTGGTTCTTCCTGGTTAGCTTTGTCAGCGCTTGGGCAATTCTAGAGAAGTCCTGGATAAATCTCCTATAGTAACCTGCCAGCCCTAAGAAACTTCATATCTCTGTTACTGTCTTAGGCTGCTCCCAGTTCAGTACTGATTCAACCTTACTAGGATCCACGGCCACACCTTCATGGTTAATCACATGGCCTAGGAATTTAACTTCCTTTAACCAAAACTCACATTTACTGAGCTTGGCGTAGAGTTGTTTCTCTTTCAGTGTACTCAGCACAATTCTCAAGTGCTGCTCATGCTCTTCTTGAGTTTTGGAGTACACTAGTATATCATCAATAAAAACTACTACAAACAGATCTAAGTATGGTCTAAAAATCCGGTTCATGTAGTCTATGAAAATAGCAGGTGCATTTGTCAATCTAAACGGCATCACTAAGAACTCATAGTGTCCGTATCAGGTCCTAAATGCAGTCTTCGAAACATCTCCTGTCTTTATCTGCAGCTGATGATATCCCGATCGTAGATCGATCTTGGAAAACACCGTTGCTCCTGCCAGTTGGTCTAACAGATCATCAATTCGCGGCAAAGGGTATTTATTCTTTATCGTCACCTTGTTTAGCTCTCGATAGTCAATGCATAGTCTTAGACTACCATCTTTCTTTTTCACAAAGAGTACTGGAGCACCCTAGGGAGATGCACTTGGTCTTATAAAACCCTTCTCCAACAGCTCCTCAATTTGTCTCTTTAGCTCAACCATTTCGTTGGGAGCCATTCGATATGGAGCTTTGGATATTGGTTTTATCCTTGGTACAAGGTCAATCGTGAACTCCACTTCTCGCTCTGGCGGAAGTCCACTGATCTCTGTTGGAAATACCTCTGGAAAGTCTTTCACTATCGGTATTTCTTCGATTCCTTCTTCTACCTCTGCTCGAATCGAGAAGAATACGAAATATCCTTGACATCCGTGCCGTAAGCATCTACTTGCTTCGGCTTCAGTCATGAAATTTAAACTTACTTCTTTTCTAGGGATTTCTTCCTTAGAGGGTAATACTAATGTTTTCTTACCACAATCTAGAAGTATGTTATTGGCAGATAACCAATTCAAACCAATTATCACCTCAATACCACGAAAAGGCATGCATATCAAATCAATGGCAGTGCAGCAATGCTGATAACAGACCACACAATTCAAGCATGCTTTAGAAGTTACAACTTTAGGACTAGTGGGAGTAGAAACAACAATATCATATGGCAAGGTATCAACAGTCAAACCCAATCACCCAACACAGTCATGCGATATAAAGGAATGGCTAGCACCTGAGTCAAACATGGCATACACAAGGCAATCATTAACAGTGATCATACCTTAGATCATGTCAGGTGACTTACGAGCCTCTTCCTGTGTAAGGGCAAACACCCTACCTTGGGTCTGCTGTCTCGTCCCTTCTGCCCCTTGTGGGCATTCCTTTGAAAAGTGCCCTGGTCTCCCACATCTATAGCACACGTTCTGGCCAAATAAACATGGCCTGTCGCCATGATTCTTGCCACACTTCTCACATTCCTTGGCCCTTCGTGTGATATCAAACCCTTCAGGTCGTCTGTTCCCTCTTCTCATCTTTCTGCCAAAGCCAGGCCTCTTCCTCTTCTTATTAACATAAGAGGTTCCTTCTTGATTCGGCCTCGATGGGGGTCTCTCAGCTTTCAAAGCTATCAGCATCATTCCTCGATGATTCTGACTTGCTTCAGTAATACGGCAAACTTCTACTGCCTTGTTAAAACTCTCGATCTGCTGAGGCGCCACGACCTCCCTTAATGTCGGCTTTAATCCTCTGACCAGCTTCTCCGTATTCCACCGTTCATCATTAAGACGTTTTAGATAAGCAGAATAACGGGACAGTCGAATGTGCTTTGCTAGGTAGTCATCAAAAGTTTCATTATTCCCCTGCTGCAACACTAGGAATTCAGCTTCCATTTTATCTTGCGCTGATCGGGGAAAGTACTTCTGATAGAATTTTTCTTTGAACACCTCCCATGTTATTGGGGTGTTTTTGGCTTGCAGTACCAACTCAGTGTTGTTCCACCACTGATCCGCTTCCTTTTCTAGCTTATAAATTGCCATCTAAGCTTTAATCTCAGATGAACATCCCATTACCCGAAAGATCTTCTCCAGTCGGGTAATCCAATCTTCAGCTATTTGTGGTTCTAATGAACCCTTGAATTCTGGTGGATTATGCTTGCAAAATTTCATAATCCACTGCTGAATATCTCCTTGGTTCTCCACCCATCCTGCTTGCTCTTCAGGTACTTGCCGTTGGACTTGTGGGGTTGCTTCAGCTTGCACTTGCTCAGGTTGTCGTAACTGAGCAATCGCTGCTGCTACCGCTGCTGCTATAACAGCGTCTCTCTCTTCTTGCTGCCGTAACTGCGCCTCTTGTAGTTGCTGTACGACTCGTTGTTGTTCATCCAGCCTATTCATTACTTGCTGGATAGGATCTCTATGTGGTTCCTCAGGAGTGTTTCTTGCTCCTCTCCGTGTTCTCACCATTTCGCTTGTTCTTTAGTTAACTATGGGAGAATAAAGGAACTCCTTAATCATTCATCATAAAAACATACCCCTCTTATTTATATAACAAACATTTGTACAGCAACACAAGGGTTACACAGAGTTTTTAGTAGTTAGCCTAACTTATATACAGTCCAAAACTATTTACACTATATACATCATCAGTCTAACATTAGCCGTGACCAGCTCACGGAAAAGTAGCCCATACAAAGGTCTCTATGGCGTCGACCATCTCCAGGAAAGTACATCTGGGTAGGCGATTGTCTATCTTATTAACTCCTTCATTCCATTTCATGTCTTGGGGATTACACGATACAGGGCTAGGATCCAATCATCGTCTCCCAAGGTACGGTCCTCTCTAGTCACCCAATAATAAAGGCTCTTAATGTCATCTAAGAACCTTAAGTATACATCAGCTTCCTGGTGCTCATACGGCTTAATGAAATGGCTTCTAAACTGGAACTCTCGAACTAGCTGAGGGAGGCACTGGAACTCTTTCTTAATTTCAAGTGTAGGGATCTTACTTGGACCTGTTCCATCATTACTAGGTATCTTAACAACTGCGGCTATATCATTAGAGGCAACTGTGGCAATGTCTCTCTCTGGAGCCTTCCCCTTGAAACCGAAGTAATCTACCTGGGTAGCTGGAGATTTAGTGCTAAGCTCTCCATATCTCTCAATATCCTCGTACCACCATTTCTCATCATACCACCATGGATATCGTTCACCAGGCATGACCTTGCTAATGGTCTCTCCTGATTTTCCACTTCCACTACAGACAGCCATTACCTGAGCTTTCTGTAATCCTAATGACCAAATAAACTCATTAATAGGCACTATAATATGTTTCCCTCCAGATTCAGAGCATACCGAATATCAAAATTTGTTCTGAGTGCCAGAACCATATGCTCTGATACCATAAATGTAACACCTTACGTTTACGACCTTATATTGTGCCAAGTTAAGACATTCGGAAGCGCAATTTAAGGTTACCGGGATGAAAGACCTGAATTTGAAAAATTCTTTTCCCGCATTACTATTCATTGTAACCTTAAACTTGGCATAACTTTGGAAAATCATAACTAATTCTAGAAAAATCGAAACAAGGTCGTTCCAAGTCTCACTCGAAGCTCTTAACATCATCTATCAAGGAAAAATTACCTCAGGTTACAATTTAATCAGAAACGCATCCGTTTTTAATTTCGAAAAGTACTGTTCATTTGGTCATTTTTCTATTTTCCAGGATTTTTGCCTAACTTCGGAAAGGTATAACTTCTTACACAGAGCTCCGATTTTTACGCTTTACCACTCATTTTAAAGGGAAAAATAAGATCTATTTGCATACCAAATTTCAGGGAAAAATTCAACCATTTGACCAGGGTCTTCGTTGGTCAAAGTTTGGTCAAATCTAGACCATTTTTATGCCCTTTTTCACTAATTCTAACAGCATTTCGTTTTTCACTATAATCATACCATAATCACATATAAAGCTACTCTACCATTAATATACATTCAAAAAGGTTATCATATCATGTGTTCATGATCAGAGTATGCTTACATGGCTTGAAAAAGAAAGGTTCAAAACCGTATAATACAATACATAATTCATAACTTCCTCAAGCCATGATTATTTCCTTTCCCTTCTCCTTGGCAGTAGTGGCACCTAGGATATCATGTTATAGGAGGAATGAGATTTCATAGAAATCCCAGTAGCATTGAACATACAACCATCAAGTCAACATGCATAAGATGTCATGCTACATGCAGTAAAAGAACATTTCTAGTCTTTATGCCATGCCATAATCATTCTGTATCCATGTCATCATATCATGGGGCATATAATCATTCTGGTCAAAACTCAATCATGCAAGAGCCAAGGCATACATTGCAAGGAGTTCACATCATCTGTACATAAACATTCTCATGGCACATAAACACACATAGCAGAAACACCAAATGCAGATCAACAAAATAATTACAGTTCACGCTACCTCAGTTCCACGCTTAATGTTTCCTCCTTGTTTCCTTGCTAGAAATCCTCCTAGGTTTCCAGAAAATTGCCTATCAACCATACAGTAAGGGTATGGTAAATTCCATATCCAATATACAATTCTTTCTCTATACAATGCTACCCTTGTTCGTTTCAATTTATAATTTCTGTATACCGTTCCTAACCCTTTGACTTTGGTTTGACCAAACCTTAATCCTCAATTAAGGTATTGGAATTCTTCCTTAATCCATGATTAATCATGCCTTCTTGGTTAATCACTAACCCTTAGTCCTTAATCCAATATTTAATTAAGGTCCTCAAGTCACATAGTCATAATCCTCTAAAGATTAAGTCACTAATCCCTTATGGATTAACCATTAATCATTCTCTAATCAACATGATTAACCCTTAATCATTCCTTAATCAACATGATTAATCATAGTTAATCATCCTTCAGTTAGCATAACTAATCACTAATTACTGATTAATCAGGGTAGCTAACCTTAATTACTTACTAATCTTTAATCAAATAACATGATTAATCTTAGCTATCACTAAACCATAATTAATCAAGGTAATTAATCCTAATCTTCCTCAAATAAATAATTAACTAAAAATAATTAACACTTAGGGAGGTAAACATAACTTAATTAGCTCTTAATCGGCGATTAGAGGTGTCTAACTTTGCTTTCTCCCTTTCTCTCTCTTCTTTCTTCCTTTCTCTCTCCTAGAACTCAAGAACACAACATTCCCTCTCATGCAAACCACCTTGGCCGAATTCTTCATGGAAGGGGGTATTTATAGGCTTTGATATTTCAAAATTCCAAAACTGCCCTTCGGGAAAAAGATGCGATCTCGGCCGTCCATTTTTTTCTACTTTACACATGGACAAATCTTAGGGCACACACCATAAGAAGTTGACACATGGATGGACACCTAATCACCATGTGATTTTCATGTGGAAATAAAATATTATTTTATTGTTTTGTCTCTTATTTCCCTTTATGCCCTTGAACAATTTGTAAAATTCCAACTTTGTCCTCCCCCTTTATTTTGGCCGAAATATTACTCTTAATATTGAAAAAAATGACTCATCCAATAATCAGTGCAATCCACTGATTATTTGTATATTTCCGGTCCGATTTTCCAACAATCCTGTCCAATTTACTGTCACAAAATTTTGATTTCAACACCTCATTAAATTCCCCTCATTCCAAGGGTAATCCATGATTTTTCTCAAGTTTTACCTCCCTCTATAATTTTCTAAATCTTATTCTGTCAAAAATCACTATTCTACCGATAATAATTCGGTAATAAATATTCTTTAAGCTAACCTCTGTACATCCAAAGGTGGGAAGTAATTTTATAAATTAGGATAATATGTTACATAATTTATCCATATTTTTCCTTGAATTTTTGAGGCCTCTATATATTTTAAATAATGGAAATTGGCTAATTTTCCTTAATTGACCAAAAATTCCAATAATTACAAATAATTCCCTGATAAATTATTTTTAATCTTATATTCATCTTCTAAGCCTCAAACATTATTCTGTACCCTCCTTTCTATTTTTCATGATTTTCTGGGAATTTTCAGGAATTTTGGACATTATTTCAATTTTTGCCCTTTCTTGACCGATCTTTTAAAAAATGACCGTTATATCCCTATCCTGATTTTTCCTCATAGCCTGGGTCCTCTACCAGTCTACTATACTACTTGACCATAGTCAGTCACAAATCATTCATCATTTAGAATAAAATTATCAGGGTGTGACACCCCCTCCTTAAAGAGAGACCCTTTCCTCTTGACCCGCCAGACAACCCCTTTATCCAAAAACTTTGGGAGTCCCAATTGACCGGATTGGTTCGCCCACGAGAAATAGGCAATGATGCCTTCGTCCACTACTTTTACACCTACGCCCGCCTTAATGGCATGTTATCTGAAACATCCTACCTTTAACCCCTCAGAGTACGCATTTGTAAGCGTTATGGTTCAAGCAGATCAAAGTATAAGCCCGTGGATTAAAATTTTCAACATAATTACTCGGGTTACTTTTCACTGTTTAAACTCCAGATTTCAAGTCCAACTTTGAAAAATCATAACTAATTCTACAAGAATCAGAACGGAGCGATTCCAATTTTCACTTAAAACTCTTTCAATCTCCTACAAGGGAAAAATAACTTTCAGGGCTCAAACCTTGCCAATTAGTACAGCTTATTCGTTAAATATTACTGTTCAAGTGGTCGAAACAGTACTTTCCAGAAATCCTGTCTTGACTTTGAACAGCCATATCTCTTAGCATATACATCCATCTTTCGTGATTTACCACTTATTTTAAAGCTTAGGATGTGTCCTGTATAGACACTAAATTTCATGGCTAAATTCATTCATTTGGTCTGCCTCATCATTGGCACCAATTCGTGACTCATTTAGGGACATTCTATCCCTTCAACTTAATTCAATCTTTATAAACAATGTAATTCTCCACCTCTTGTCATGCTATAAATCCACATAATATCTCCATACATAACCTCATACCATTTTAAATATCATGACATTTAAT
Source organism: Neltuma alba (assembly GCF_004799145.2). Taxonomy (NCBI): domain Eukaryota; kingdom Viridiplantae; phylum Streptophyta; class Magnoliopsida; order Fabales; family Fabaceae; genus Neltuma; species Neltuma alba. The sequence goes on from NW_021635036.1 coordinate 27,008, forward strand.
ATCATCATTCCACATACATGGCATATCAAACATAAATTGATAAACTATGTTACATAACTTAACATGTTATAAGACCATAACATGTTCTTGACTTCTTCCATCAATCCTGCATTCCTCATCCTTGACTTTTCCTCCATGCCCTTTATACCTATTAGGGGTTGTTAAGGGAGGGTGAGATTCGGGGGAATCTCAGTAGCAAACACTACCCATAAGCATGCAAGACATAATGCAAATGCACGACATGTTATCATAACATCATCATAGGAATGCCATGGAAAGTAAGCTAAAGCATTTCATGCTTTCATAACATATTGCCAAGGCAAAACATAACATAAACTTGTAAACATAACTTTGCAAACATTTCATCATAGTTTAGTCACATCATGGCAACACAATCACATCATACAAGCATACATATCAAGCACACAGTATAGGTAAGTTCACTACCTTGTAACATAGCTTCCCTCTTGCTTTCCGTTTGCTTCCCCTAACCTTCCAAGTGTTTGAGCCTTCGGTTGACATAAACAAGACATCCCCTTGGATGTTCCAAGGTCCTAAACACATCAACACATTACGCGAAACATCAATTAGGACCAAGTTATCAACCTATTCCACACTTGGCTCTTACTTGATCACACTTTGTTTCTAACTTTTGAGATTTATTTCCAATCATTCTAAAATTAATTCCACATGCTATTCCCACATAATTTTGCATGTAGAATCCATTTCCAAGTTCAAAACAATCAAAATCCAACTCCTTCCCCCTTGTTCTGGTTTGGCCGAAACATAGGTGCCTTAGGTCCAAAATTTCCATTTTCAATTCTAATGCTTCCAAACATGTTTTCTACATATATCCGTACACAAAATCATCATTTAAACTCATTGGGAGCATCAAAATCATCAAATTCCAGACCCAACATAAAGAACCAGCCATGGCAGAATCATACACAAATGAAAGGGGAAGTTGGATTTCTTGAAGAACCAATATCAAACCAATTGATTCTTGTTGTTTTCAAGCCTTTAAACATGTTTATGACTTTAATTTCATCTTCTCCCATTCTGAACAATTTCGTGCAGCACCTCCCCCTAGGTTTCAACCATGAAAAACCCAACCAAACCAACATCTAAGCTCAAAAATACCAAGGGAGGTAGAAACTAGATCAAAATCCATGAACATACCTTGATTTGAAGCTTGGATGGCCTTAGGATCATGAGTTCTTCCTCTTCTTCTTCCTTTCTCCATTTCGTTTTCCCTCTCCTCTCTCTCATGGTGGCTGAAAATATCATAAGGGAGGGAGAGAAGATTTTTATAAAAAGTCTTGACAAATCCTAGCCATTGATCTTATTTTGCAAGATTAGATCTTGGCCCTTGATTTTCAAATTAATCCTAGCCCTTGATCTTGGCTTCTTCATCAAGGAATCTTGCTAAATATCTTAGGCTTATGTCATCATGGTTAATTAACTTAACCATGGTTAACTTTCTTAATTACCTTGATTAAACTTCTTAATCACCTTACTTAAAATCCTTTCTTTAATCCTAATATGTCCTTAATCTTTTTACACATTTCCACACATATCCTCATGCCCCTATGGCAATATGATAGGGAGGAAAATCATACAAAATTCGTGCATAAATTCATCCAAAAATATTCCACCACCTATATTACCGGTTTACATCATACTAGGTACTTTCTTGGGTCCTGACTTACACGATACCTCTGGGACATGATTTAGCACGTTTTTCATCTTCAAAATACATTTCCATACTCTTCTAATAACATTCATAGGGGAATCATACTTCTTTCTCATTTTCTCAAAATATTAATAATTAATATTTAATCGGAGTCGATTTTGCCGAATTCTTTCCTATCAGCTCGTAACTCTGTTGATCTATCTCTGGGTTTCATTCTTTCCCTTTCATCACAGGGTATTCCTCTAATTTTTCTCGGGTCCAAAGTCAAACCATAGACAGGAAATTTGACTTTCCCCAGATAGGGTATAAATAGGCTTTAAATTCAATTAAAGCTAGCCTTGTCTATTTCTGGGGCTGGAAGTAATTTTATAATCTGTGTAAATTCCTCAACTACTGCTCCCTAGTTTTTCCTGATTATTTGAGGCCGTCTCGTACCTTAAATAATTCAATTTGAGTCACTATCTCAAATTGCTCAAAAACCTGAAATGACTTTAGGGCATTTCTGTCATTTCTAGCCTTATATTGACTTTGGGATCCTATTCCCATTTTTCTGAAATTTTTCTTAAACATTTGGGCCATTTTCGATAACTTCGAACATTGATTGACCAGAATTTTTATTATTCACAATTAAGTCTCTACTTGGCCTAGGAATCTTTTCTTTGCAATTTGGTCCCTCCTTAGGCCTAACATTCAGAACCATCTCTTACAAGTTTCTGGCATAACCTTTGGCCCTTAGTTGTTTCCAGTTCATCATTCTTTAATTCCCGAACACTATTGTTTTACACATTTGCCCTTGGAAAATCTCTCTTTTCTTCCGAGAGATCTACGGGACTTTCATTGCATTGGACTTAGTAATCATCCTTTCCTTGTGCTATTACTTGTATCTATGAGCCAAAATTTGGGATGTTACATTATCCATCCTGTTCCGTGACCACTGTGTGAATTATTCCTTCACCACGGATAACATATCCCGCCACTACCGCCTTCCTGAGGTTCGTCATTCCCACTATTCACATTATAGAGATAATTATCCTTATGATGAAATTGTCCAGACCCTATGCAGGGATGGTGCCACTTGGCATCGTCCTCGCACTGCTGAGCTTTACTTGAAACGCTCTGATTTTCGGCCTGAGGCGAGGCCGTGGCTACACCTAGTCTGCAACAACATCTTGCCCACTTCCCATCTCCAGAACCTTCCTAAACGCCAAGCCCTTTACGTTTTTCTCCTCATGACCGGAAAAACTTTCAATGTAGCTGAAACTATCCAATCAGCCCTCTACGATTCCGTCAACACCAAAAAACTCACCAATAGCATCATCTTCCCCCACCTTATCTCTGACATTTTTTGCGCGTGCGAGGTACCTGAATTTGATAATGACAGCTATTTTGAACCTACACCCCTCTTCCGGTATGAGCGCCTCAAATAGCCTACCATTGCACCCCACCCTCCTATCCATCCAGTTTATGATGTTAATGCAGGCCCGGCAGCTGCTGAGCCAGCCGAGGAAGGCCAAGATGCTCTTGAACCTTCCCAGCCAGTCACCTTAGACGCACTTGCGGATGACATTGATGAGCTGTCCGAGGATGTTCACCAGTTACGCATCACACTCCTTCGGGAGATTAAGCGACAAAAGGACCGTGATGTAGTGTATGACCGAGATCGTCGCTACCGCTGCCGTATTGATGCCTTGATCGTGGACCGGTTGAACTTTGCCTTACCAGCTAAGGAGGAGGAGCCACAAAGCAGTATGGGTATGGATGGAGCAGGCACATCCGGTGTAGGACCATCAGGGTCCGGGGCAGATGATCCTGGGCAGCAGCTGTAGTTTTTAGTCTCTGTGTTTCTGTTGTTTTCTGTTGTTTCGTTTGTTCTGTTGTTCTGAGGCTGGATATTTCTGAACCTTTATCGTGCTCCGTTAGTTTTGAACTTGTTTAGATGGATGCTTTCTAATTGGTTTGTTATGATCTTTGTTTGATTTTCACCCCTACACTTCATTTCTGGTATTTGCTGTCATTAATTCTCACCTTGAGGACAATGTTGTGTTTAAGTGTGGGGGAGGGACTTATTGTGGATTCTTGCAAATATTTCTCATGCATCCATGCATCTATTTGATTTTGAGGTGTTTTTGAACTTATAAATTGGTTGAATTGTGAATATTTTGAGTTTAGTTGCTGAAGAGTTGAAAATTGCTCAGGATTTTTCGTTTCTGCTACCCTTTGCCGCGGCAAACATTTTCCTTCGCCGTGGCGAAGCACCCTTTCTTTCACATTAATTAGCTCTCAGGCATACTTCGCCGCGGCCAACTTATGTTTCGCCGTGGCGAAGGCCGGCCCTTTCTCCAAATTTCATTTCTGCCACCCTTTGGCGTGACAACCTCAACAGTTCGCCGCGGCGAGCCCCCCCTTTTTTTAAAAAAAATTTATTTAAATAATTAATTCTTTGCAATTTCAACTGGTCTTCAGAAATTTTTCTTGGCTTAGATTCTTTATGCTCCTGCATTCTTTTTAAAATTGATAGAAAGTTCAAAGTCTCTACTTGTGCTTTTAGAAAACTTCCCATGCTTTTAAATAAGGGTTGAACTTGGGCTAGTTATTCTCATGTTTTTGATAGATAGTAAATGATGATATGCTTTGAAACTATGACTATGTGATTGTTAACCCTTGAGATTGATTAATTGAGATTTTAGCCTTGTTGGAAGGATTTTTGGGCCTAAAGTTATTAAATTGAGTGAATTTGCTTATTTCATATTTCTCTAGAACTTGTTTTAATTCTTAATCAAAGCTTAGTGAATCAATTTTTGTAAAAATGATAGAGGCATTTGATTTCAAATCCTCGTTTCCCAAACACAAACCCAATCAATTTACCATTGTAAACCCTTTTGGACCTTCATCTTGAGTACATGCATGCAATTATTTTGTAGTAAAAAAAAAAAGAAGAAGAAGAAAAGAAAAGAAAAGAAATAGAAAGAAAAAGAAAAAGAAAAAGAAAAAAAAGCAAAGAAAAGAAAGGATAAAGATATAAAAATTATAAAATAAAAACTAAGTAGCTTCTTCCCTTGCTTTTATTTAGATTAATTCTTTCTTAATAATTTGTATGTTTGTGCTCATTTCCATTCTCATTCTCATTCCATTCATTTCACTTGGCCTTCATTCAAATTCTAACCCTTAAAAGTCCTCTTGATTTGCAAAGTTGTTTCCTGTGGTGGAGAGGTAGAATTATTACAAGCCTATGGTAGAAATTGGATTGAGTAGACTTGGAGTGAAATAACCCTAAAACAAGTGAGTTAAGAGTGAAACACTTATTCCGTGAGATAGATCTTTCTTGATCATCTTTTGAGTTAATTGTCCATTGTGCTCATTTTCTTAGCATATCCTAGTTTACTGATGTCAACCCTGTGAGAGTTTCTTACTAATCTTCTGCTTTCATCTTTAAGCATGGTAGTGTTTCTCTTTGTGCTAGTGCCTCTTTGAATTATTCTTGAGCTTTGTCTAGGAGTACAAAGGTCTAAGTGTAGGGGAATTTGATTGAGCTCAAGATATTATTATCTTTTCATTACATTATCCATGATTTTGTGGTATTTTCTGGCCCTTTTTAATGATAATTGTGCTTAATTTAGATTAAGAGTCCTTACTTTAAGTTAGTGTCTTTTTTAGGATAAAATTGTTATAATTGGTTATTAATTGTATTCAATTGATTTCTAGGACAATTGATACTTTAATTTGTTGCTTTTTATTATAGGACACCAGAGATTGGGGCCAGAATTGAAGAACTCAAGGCACAAGAAGAAAGAGAGGAGTCTCTGCCTCAGTTCGCCGCGGCACACTTCTGCGTTTGTCGCGGCGAACATCATTTGTCGAAGCAAAGCTCTCTGCCATGTTTCACCGCGGTGAACCTCTCATATCAGCAAATTTTACACCCGACCATTTTGGGAAATTTTGACCTACCCACCCCCAGGAACCGACCCATGCACCCAAATTTCGGGTTAGAAACCCTATTTTAGGTATGGTGAGGTCAGACCCTTATTATTCAGCCACCACCTACGTTTCTATTATCATCTTCTCTCATCTCTCCCACAGAAACCCTAATCCTCCATCTCCATCTTCTTCACCTTCGATTTTCCTGCATTACTTCTTCATCCATTTTCATTTCCTTCATCTGCTACTGTTATGGCTGAAGATTCACCTTTGGTTGGAGCTGATTCCAAGGCTATAATGAGCTAAGCTTTTCAACTCTTGAAGATGGTAGAGTAGCATGGGTTTCCAGGCTTCAAAAGGGAGTTTTAGTTTTAATCTTTAGTTTTTAGCTAGGCATTTATGATTTCCTAGGTTTAGGAGTTGTAAAGTCTTAGTTAGATGCTTTGATTAATTTTGTAATCAGTAGTTACTGATTAACTTTTGTATTTTGGATTGATTGATGTTGAAATATGAGCTTAAATATATGTAGTTGCATATATGCTTATTGTAACTTTCATTATTCTCTCCTATCTTGCATGGTTGTGTTTGGGTGCTGAGTTTATTGTGTGTTACATTAAGCCAATTACATGATCATTTTAAATTTACACATTGGGGATGCTAAACAAAGTTTACCTTAACGAGTTCATTAATGTAAGCTTTGGACTCATTGAGTTAATGAGGTTCTGATTAAGAAAACCTAATGATTTGTGAAACTCCCATATTTAAGTGAACTATGATTGCATCAAAACCATTTTCAAGAGATTTCCTATCATTCATTTCCATTACATCATTATTATCTTAAAAACTTCAAAAACATAATATCTTAGATTTGTTTTCATTGCATTTAGTTTTGGCACATTTCATTAAATGTTAAAAACCCAAAAACCCCTTTTCATTACTTTGCATCGCATTCAGTCTAACTTAGGTAATTAATTTAGGCTCCCAAAAGAGAAACGACCTGAGTTTGCATTATACTGCTTAGCTTGGATTTATTTTTGAGTGAGAACCCCAAAGTGAATGATAAAAAGGCTCTCTTCACCAGCCAGTCACCTTAGACGCACTTCCGAGGATGTTCACTAGTTACGCATTACCCTCCTTTGGGAGATTAAGCGGCAAAAGGACCGTGATGCATTGTATGACCGAGATCGTCGCTACCACCACCGTATTGATGCCTTGATCGCGGACTGGTTGAACTTTGCCTTACCAGCTGAGGAGGAGGAGCCACAGAGCAGTATGGGTATGGACGGAGTAGGCACATCAAGTGCAGAACCATCAGGGTCCAGGGCAGATGATCCTAGGCAGCAGTTTTAGTTTTTAGTCTCTGTGTTTCTGTGTTTTCTTTTGTTTCGTTTGTTCTGTTGTTCTGAGGCTGGATATTTCTGAACCTTTATTGTGCTCTGTTAGTTTTGAACTTGTTTAGATGGATGCTTTCTCATTGGTTTGTTATGATCTTTGCTTTATTTTCACCCCTGCACTTCATTTCTGGTATTTACTGTCATTGATTCACACCTTGAGGACAATGTTGTGTTTAAGTGTGGGGGAGGGACTTATTGTGGATTTTAACAAATAATTCCAGGGGGGTCTTATTGAATTTAACAAATAACTACACTACTTTCCTACTGAAAGGGTTCCTCCCCCACACTCATTCAATATACAATGCACAAAACATAGCAAGATCAATAATTAAGCTAAAGCGTGTAAACGAGTGAAGGAAAGAAACTACCAGGGAGCTAAGGAGGCTTTTGGTTCTCATGGTAGAGCTTCAATTGATGGCCATTAACTTTAAGCTTTGCTCCAGTTTCCTCATTAAGAAACTCCACCATTCCAAAATAATGCACCTTTGTTACTGTGTAAGGCCTATCCCAGCGGGTATTGAACTTTCCTTGCTTAAAAGTGAATCTGGCCTTAAACACCAGTACCTTGTCTCCCACCTTGAAATTCTTCCGTAGGAGACCTTTATCATGCACTAGTTTTGTCTTCTCCTTGTAAAGTCGAGAGCTCTCATAAGCCTCCAATCTCAACTCCTCTAACTCTTGCAGCTGCAACTTTCTCTCCATCCCAGAAGATTCCAAATTCATGTTACATTGTTTGACTGCCCAATATGCTTTATGCTCCAATTCTACAGGTAGGTGGCATGCTTTGCCAAAGACTAAGTGATAAGGAGACATTCCAATAGGTGACTTATAAGCAGTTCTATAGGCCCACAATGCTTCCTCTAATCTTAGGCTCCAATCTTTCTTAGATGGTTTGACTATCTTCTCCAGTACTTGTTTTACCTCTCGATTTGAAAGTTCAGCTTGGCCATTGGTTTGGGGGTGATATGCAGTGGAGACTTTGTGGGTGACACCAAATTTAGAAAACAAGTTATCTACTACCTTATTACAAAAATGTGTACCTCTATCACTCACCACAGCCCTTGGAATCCCAAACCTACAAAAAATGTTGGACTTAAGAAACTTAGAAACCGCCTGGGCATCATCTTTCCTAGTAGGTACAGCCTCTATCCATTTGGAAATGTAATCAACAGCTAGAAGAATGTATATAAAACCAAAGGACGGAGGAAATGGGCCTATGAAATCAATCCCCCAAACATCAAAAATTTCACAAAAAAGTAAAGGTTGTTGGGGCATTTCGTGTCTTTTACCTAACCCTCTAAAACGTTGACATTTGTCACAGGACCGACAAAAGTCATAAGAATCTTTAAAAAGGGTTGGCCAATAAAAACCAGAATCTAGAATTTTCCTAGATGTTCTACTTGCACTGAAATGACCACCACAAACCATTGAATGGCAAGCTGCAATGATAGACTCAAACTCTTTACTAGGCACACACTTTCTTATAACTTGGTCACTACATATCCGCCATAAGTGAGGGGCATCCCAAATGTAGTGTCTCGATTCGCTTCGAAGTTTTTGTGCCTGAAATTTAGACATGAAAGGAGGGGTGAATCCAGTTATAAGATAATTAACAATATGCGCATACCAAGGCTCTTTAACAGCTAAGGCACATAATACTGAATCAGGAAAGGAATCACAGGTGAGTTCAGAAGAGTCTACTCCCCGTGTATCATCGGGTAGCCTACTTAAGTGATCGGCTACATGGTTCTCAGCTCCTGCTCGATCCTTTATTTCAATGTCAAATTCCTGAAGAAGTAATGTCCACCTAATCAATCTTGGCTTCGATTGTGGTTTCTTAAGAAGATAGCGAACAGCTGCATGATCAGTGAAAACAGTCACATGAGAGTTTAACAAGTAAGGCCTAAACTTCTCTAAAGCGAAAACAACTGCAAATAGCTATTTTCTATTGTTGTATAGTTGACTTGAGCTGCATCCAGTGTTTTTGAAGCATAGGCAATGACTCTTGAGAGCTTCTCTCCCTTTGACCTAACATAGCTCCTACAGCAAAATTAGAAGCGTCACATGAAATTTCAAAGGGCAAAGTCCATTTAGGTGCAACAAGAATAGGAGGAGAAATGAGTTTAGACTTTAGATCATCAAAAGCAGCTCTACAAGAATCATCAAAATCAAATTTCACATCTTTTTGTAAAAGCTTTGAGAGAGGTAAAGCAATCTTGCTAAAATCTTTTATAAACCGCCTATAAAATCCCGCATGACCCAAAAATGATCTAATATCTTTAACACAAGCAGGATAAGGCAAAGAAGATATAACCTCAATCTTAGCTTTATCAACTTCAATTCCCTTTTTAGAAATCAAATGCCCTAGCACTATCCCTTCATTGACCATAAAATGACACTTTTCAAAGTTTAAAATCAAATTCTTTTCAATGCATCTTTTTAAGACTTCTTCAAGACTAGCAAGACATTCATCAAAAGAACCACCATAAACAGTAAAATCATCCATAAAGACTTCCATACATTCCTCTAAAAATTCACAGAATATAGCCATCATACAACGTTGGAAAGTCCCTGGAGCATTACATAACCCAAAAGGCATCCTTCGATAGGCGAAGGTACCAAAAGTGTTAGAAACAATCTCACCCAAGAGGGGGGTGAATTGGGTGAGTTACAAAAATTTAAAACTAAAAGCGTGCAAGTATTGAATAAAAACAGAGAGTCAGAGTAAGGAGAATTTTAACCACAGAGAGGAGACACAAGATTTATACTGGTTCGGTCTAATCCACGTGGCCTACTTCCAGTCCCCAGAACACCTCTGAGTATTTCACTATCTTCCAAGATCGACAGGGCTCTTGGTGCCTCGGTACAGTAATTGAATCGCTCAATCACTCCCCCTTACTCCCGTAAGGATACAACCCCTCTCAAGAGTCCACACTCTTGAGTGTCTCTCAAGTTTTTAATAAGAGTAGTGAATGGCTCTCTTACAGAGTGAATTCAATGATAAACACTGATGCTCAGTAGTAAAGTGAAAAACAGAGTATTGAATGTGTAACTAAATAATCGCAGGTGGTAGTTCAGGTATTCAATTCCTTCATTAATGCCTCTTCGCGCCTTTTTATAGTTGATATCGTTAAATAGCCGTTAGACGGAAGGGCTTCTAGCCGTTGTGACTTCGTTTGCGTGTTTCACTGGTTTTAACAACTCCGCCATTAATGCGTCTGAGTTTCTGACACTGTAGGTCGCAGTCTACGTAATCCCGTTGAAGAGCCGTTGCACTCGTTTTCATTAATCTGCATATTTCAAACTTAGAACAAGTGAGAGTTTTGTGGTGAGTGCTTTAATCTTGAATACAGAAAGAAAGCTAATCTATCATTCAAGGATTTGTGCCGAAATCATTTATCAGTAAGAAGAACAAAATGTCATTCTGGTTTAGTTTGATCGAAAAAGTGATCGATTACTTGATGATAGATCAAGTTATCGATAACCAGAATGAAGACTTTTCGAAGTAGATCACTAAAATTATCGATCAAGTGTTGGATCATTGACTTTAAGAATTATCATAGAAAGAGGAAATTATTGCATGATCGAATAAGTGATCGATCACATAATTGATCGAACAGATTATCGATAATTTAAATGTTATTGAAATGAAGCTTCAGTCATTGATGATCGAACATCTTATCGATAAATATAAATGCATAATGTTATCGATAAACCATGGGTATGTATATATTCAATGAAGAAACAGGCTATCTGAAAAGATCGAACATTTAATCGAACAATGAATATTCGAACAAATGATCGAATAAATTATGAAGAGAAGATTAATCCTTTAAGGCAAGGAAACTGGTTATCGATCACCTTTTGTGAAAACATGATTTTCATGGAATTGGATGATCGATCATATTATCGAAAAACCAGTGATCGATAACTTGATCGAACATTCGTTCACCATAACTTAATGCGAATATGTCAATTCTTAGACTCTTTATCGATCACGTTATGTGAAAACTTTTGTTGAGCAAATAAGTTAAAGTTATCGATAATGTTATCGATAATTTAGCTTTAGCAAAATTGAGTAAGAGTAGATAAGGACATTGATTATCGATCATGTGATCGATAATTTTGTGATCAATAAAGTTATCGATCTATCAGTGAATTTGATCACCTGCATTCAGAGAGTTAGAGCATAAAGTTCGAGCACGTAATCGATAAATAGATGATCGAAAATATGATCGATAAACTTGTAACAGAACTAATGTGCAGAACAAGTAGAGAGTGTTACCTTTTATCGAAGTCGTTATTGATGACTGATTTATCGATAACTTGATCGATAAATACACTTCAGATTTGGGTCTCTTATCAGTAACTCGATTGTTTACCTGATTTATCGATCAGCTTATCGATAATTTCCCAAAGTCTTATGTGATATTTACGCTAGCGATTAGCGATCACTTTATCGATAATTTATTCATCGAATAGTTCTTCGATCAAAAAGACTACTATAGACCCGATTTATACTTGATCATTTATCTGAAACCTTAGCGATAACTGATTGCTCGATCAGTTGATCGATCAAAATACTTAACCCTGAAATTCTGACTTGTTATCATCAAAACTATAATCCTAACATTCTCCCCCTTTTTGATGATGACAAAACACAGGTTATGAATCATTTATCAGAGAGAACATCAACCAGTTTCATATTCTCAAAAAGCATGAAAAAGGGCAGATAAATATTAAGAACACATTATCGATAAAAACACTATCCAGATACATAAAGGAGATAACAAAAGGGATAATATAAAGTCATGACATAGAACCAAAGCCATATAAAGTCAGATAACAAAAAGCAACTCATAAAGCCATATAAACTACGAAGTATCATCAGTTTTCTTCTCCCCCTTTTTGTCAGCATCAGAAGGGGTAGGAACCGAGGGAATGGTTAGGGAAATAGGGAGAGGAGGAAGAGGAAAAAGTGGAGAAATAGATGGAAAATGGAGGGAGTGAACAGGTTGGGGTACAGTGATAAGAGCAAGAGTCGTAGGGACAGAAGTAGAAGTAGATGGAACAGAAGGAGAAGTGGTGGAAATAGGAGAAGTGGGTAAAGGAGAAGAAGGAGGTGCAGGCTCAGGGTGCGGTGGAGAGGGAGGATGGAAGAGCAGAGATCCTCATAGCTGAAGCTTGTGCTAGGTGGAGTGAAGTGCTGGCAGAGAGAGGTAACTAAGCCTTTAAGTTCTTGGAGTTCCTTGTCCACAGAATTAAACCTCTCGGTGACTTCTCTTTCCAAAACCACCATAGCTTGTTGGTGAAGATCCAGAATCTTAGAGATGCCATCAAACTTCCGGTCAGAAACTTCCCCATAATCTCTGGCAGTGGAGTAGACTCTGGTCTCAAAAGCCCGAAGCTCAGCCTGAAACATTTCCCTGAGTGATCTCTCCATAAAAGATGGACCAGGGGTATGAGATGGGGCAGCAGTGGATTCAGCTTCATCCTGGGTCCGAGATGTACTAGCAGCAGGTTGCTTTCCCTTATCCTTCTGAGATACTTTCTGTGATGGTGTAAAGGGAACAGAAATCCTCATTTTGTGGAGTTGAGTGAGGCCAAAACCAGGAACCTTAGTCTTGATTTCCCCAGGCTCAAAAGGAGCAATGTTATGTGCCTGAAGGAAATAGGTGGCCAACTGAGGATAGGGGATTGGGGTTGATCTGGACTTATTAAGAACAAAGTCCTTCATCTCAGAGTAAATAAGATCCCCAATATTAATCTTTTCCCCACTAATAATCCGGGCTAGTAGAAGATAATCATCCTGAGTGAGATGTGAGAAGCTACCGGATTTGTTTACCATACACCTAGAATAGATGTAATGAATGATCCTATAGAAGTCACACATCTGCTTAGGTGGGAAATTCAGCTCACCGGGATAATCACTGTTCTGCATTAAGATTCTATAGGCCTTTACTTCATTCATGTCACCACCTCGCACAAAATCTTGAGTCCCTAGCAGCTCATTTATTTTGGCACTGGTTATTTTAAAAGCTCTTCCTCTCAGTGTAACTTTCAGACAATTTTCTATGAGATTGTCTTTATCATCATATTTTTCTACTGATTCCATATTACAGTAGAATCTTTTAACCACTTCGGGACAGTATTCACCACCAATAATTAACCAATTCGAATAATGCTGCAGTGGGTCACTTAAATCAAGCTCAATCTGTTTATTTTTCTTCAGACCCTCTAAATCAACAGATACCACAGGACAGAATTTTCTATTGGCAAAATCGGCCTTATACCTTGCTATATTAACTTCATTATCGAGATTGCCAGATAATAACTCAGAAAATTCAGTGGGTATACCTACAGAAGGGATTTCCCGAGCGACTCCTTCACTTGCCCTCTGTTTCTTCTTTCTCGGTTGCTTGGGGACAGAGATATTCAAGGCTGATTCCACGGCTTTCTGAACTGAGACCCCATCATCCGACTCGGTCTCCGATTCCTCAGTCACAATCGGTAGCTTTGATTTGGACCGGGGAGACTTTCTGAGAGAGGCCGGTTGTTCTTCGGTCCGACTTTCCCGGATTTTCAGAGTAGCTCTCTTCTTCGTTGATTCCTCCCTCACCTTCGGTCTGTAGCGCTTTCGAGTACCCGAAGCAGTGGTGTCACTCGATTGAGGCTGTTTCTCCGGTGCTTCTCCCTTTTCCACGTTCGGTTGCTTCACCCGAGCCATTTCGGAGGTGCTGAGCGAGTTTTTGACAGATTAATCGGTGAGTTTGAGGTGGGTGAAGGTTTGGAATGCAGCAGAGAAGGATTCGATCGGTGTAACGGTGGAAGAATTTAAGATAGTGGTGAAAATCGACCGTTGCGAAGAGCAGGGGACGGGAAATGTTCGAGTTAGGGTTCGAAAAACTGACGAAGGATTTCAGAACAGTACCGTTATAGTTCTTGAAATTATCGATTAAGTTATCGATCAACACTTGATCGATCACGTGTTCGATAATTATGAAGAACACACTTGAACAAAGATCAGTTTTATCGATTACGTTATCGATCATGCATTTATCGAACATATTATCGATAAAATAAGTAAAAAGAAATGCGTACCTGATGTAATTTATCGAATATTTGTTCGATAATTAAGCTTATCGGTCAGCTTATCGATCAATGCTTACCAATTTTGACGGATGAGTCTCGGAACCTTGAGGCTCTTGATCGATGTTCTGATCGATATTTATTTTATCGATCACGTTATCGATAATTGTAGTGTTGGAGTAATTCCCTTTCTTTACAAAGTGAATTTATCGATCAGTTGTTCGATAAATTATCTCCCACTTGCCTTCATGATTATCGATCAATTGATCGATAATCTCATACTCTGTTTACCTCTGTTTTTCTTCATCGAAACAGAGCTTCCTGCAAAACAAATTTCTACATACTCCGATGCTTAAGTTAGTTATTTTATCATCAAAACAATAAATTTAAACATTTAATCTTGAGAGATAGTATGAAATTTCTTACAATTCATTGGGATTTACCATTCCCAATTCTCCTCTGAAGTAGCTGAACTTCTGTTGGTCTAGTGGTTTTGTGAAGATGTCGGCTATCTGATATTCAGTGGGGATGAATTCAACTTTTACATCTTTCTTTTGAACATGATCACGAATAAAGTGATGTCGAACATCAATGTGTTTGGTTCGAGCATGATGAACTGGATTCTTGGACAGACTTATCGTGCTCGTATTATCACATAAGATTGGAATCTCACGTAAGTTGATTCCTAGATCTTGTATTTGTTGTTTTAGCCATAAGATCTGAGCACAACAGCAGGCAGTGGCTACATATTCTGATTCAGTAGAGGAGATTGCCACGGTGTTTTGCTTTTTGCTTGACCATGAGACAAGACATCCTCCGAAGAATTGACATTGTCCACTGGTGCTTTTTCTGTCTGTTTTATATCCACCGTGATCGGCGTCTGAGTAACCCATTAAATATTCAGTTCCTCTTTTTGGATACCAGATTCCTAAATTTTGAGTTCCTACAAGATATCTGAGTATCCTCTTCACGGCTTCTTCATGCGACTCCTTTGGGGCTGACTGATATCTCGCACACATTCCCACACTGAACTGAATATCTGGTCTACTTGCAGTGAGGTATAGTAAGGAACCGATCATCCCTCTATATCTTGTTAGATTTATGTCTTTCCCGTCTTCGTCTATATCAAGCGAACAGGTTGAGCTCATTGGAGTCTTTACACTTTTAGCATTCTCCATTCCGAATTTCTTCAGCAACTCCTTTACATATTTCGTCTGGGAGATAAATATACCGTTCTTCTTTTGTTTGATTTGTAATCCCAGAAAGAAGTTTAATTCTCCCATCATGGACATCTCGAATTCTCCCTGCATAAGCTTAGCAAATTCTTGACAGAGATCTTCGTTAGTAGCACCGAAAATAATATCATCTACATATATTTGAACAATCAAAAGATCTTTCCTATTTCTTTTGATGAAAAGTGTGGCATCCACTTTACCTCTTTCGAATCCTTTTTCTATAAGGAAATGGCTAAGTCGTTCATACCAGGCTCTGGGCGCTTGTTTCAAACCATACAAAGCCTTTTTAAGTTTGTAAACATGATTTGGAAAATTTGAATTTTCAAAACCGGGAGGTTGTTCGATAAACACCTCTTCGGATATATAACCGTTCAGAAATGCACTTTTAACATCCATTTGAAATAGTTTGAAATCTTTGATGCAAGCAAAAGCCAAAAGAACTCGTATGGCTTCCAATCTAGCTACAGGAGCATACGTTTCTTCATAATCGATTCCCTCTTCTTGATTATAGCCTTTTGCTACTAATCTGGCTTTGTTTCTGACAATCTGAGCTGATTCATCGAGCTTGTTTTTGAATACCCATTTGGTGCCAATGACCGGATGGTCTTCTGGTCTGGGTACCAATTCCCAAACTTGATTTCTCTCAAATTGATTAAGTTCTTCCTGCATCGCAGCTATCCAGAATTCATCTGATAGTGCTTCGTCAATATTAGAGGGCTCAATGTGAGAAATGAAAGCAGAGAAAAGAACTTCATTGACAATTTGTCTCCGGGTTTTGACCCCTTCATTGACTTTACCGATGACTTGATCCAGAGGATGATCTCGGTTGTGTCTCCATGCCTTTGGCTGCTCTAGATTTTCTTGTAAAGAGGGATCGTTTAAAACATCCCTGTTTTCTGAAACGGTTTCTGAAAATAATTTGTTCGAGTTTTTGTTCAAATCTAGTTTTTGAAAATTTTGAACGATTTCAGCATCATCATCTACAGGTTTCGAAATTGTTTCAGTTTCAGCAAACACCACATGAATTGATTCTTCTATTGTAAAGGTTCGTTTATTGAAAATTCTATATGCTTTACTACGATTAGAGTAGCCAAGAAACAAACCCTCATCAGCTTTAGGATCGAATTTACCCAGGTTTTCTTTGTTGTTGTTGTGGATATAGCATCTGCTTCCAAAGATCCTTAGGTGTGACAAATTGGGTTTTCTTCCCCTGTACAATTCATATGGAGTCTTCCCGAGCAGTGTTCTGATGTAGGCTCTATTTGAAATATAGCAGGCTGTGCTCATTGCTTCTGCCCAGAAAACTTGTGAGACCCCTTTCTCATTTAGCATTGCTCTAGCCATCTCCGTGAGTACTCTATTTTTTCGTTCAACTACTCCGTTTTGTTGAGGAGTCCTTGGTGCAGAAAAGTTGTGGTCAATTCCATGTTCCTCACAATAGTCTGCGAATTCGTTGTTTTCAAATTCTCCTCCGTGATCTGACCTGATAGACACAATAGATATACCTTTCTCATTTTGGACCTTTTTGGCAAAAACACTGAAAGCATTAAAAGTTTCATCTTTAGAGGAAAGAAACAAAGTCCAGGTAAACCTTGAATAGTCATCAACTATTACAAGAGTATAAAGATTTCCACCGAAGCTTTTTACTCTAGATGGACCGACCAAGTCCATGTGAATCATTTGGAGAGGTCTTTCAGTTGAAACTATCTTCTTTGATTTAAACGAAGATTTTGTTTGTTTACCTTTTTGGCAAGCATCACAAACATCATCGCGTTCATACTGGATTCTTGGTAAACCAACAACTAGATCCCTTTTTATTAATTTTGAAAGTTGATTCATGTTGACATGTGCAAGACGTTTGTGCCAAATCCAACTTTCCTCCTTTTTACTAATAAAACAGTTTTCAGAAGTTTTAGAACCAAGTTGAAGTGTATAACAGTTACCGTCTCTCGGAGCTCTCAGCTTCGTATTCAATTCTTCTTTCTTCAAGGGTAGGTCATCTTTGCTTATGATTAAACACTCTTCAGAATCAAAGATTACCCAGTTGTTTTTGTCCGCACTCTGACTGACGCTGAGGAGATTATGACACAGACCTTCCACGTAGTACACGTCCTCGACCTTCATGCCTATACTACTTCCGATTTCTCCGATTCCAGCAATTTTTCCCGATTGGTTTCCTCCGAAGCTTACTTTTCCTCCATCTTTTGGTTTGAGTGATGTAAACTTCTCAGTGTCACCTGTCATGTGTCTGGAACATCCGCTGTCTATATACCATTTATTTGTTCTGGATGCCTTGAGACATACCTGCAAAAATTACAATCATGTTTTAGGTACCCATACCTTCTTGGGTCCTTTCTGGTTAGTATGAGTTATTTTTGGTGCATAAGTACCTTTGGGCACCCATTTTAATGTTCCGTAGTCTCCTTTCTTCTTATAGTAACAAGAAGAAGTTGAATGGCCTTTACGGTTGCAATGAGAACAAAGTGCAAAAGGATTTGAGGAATGCACAGAATTTCTAAAATATGTAAGATATGATCTACCACTACTCTTTTTCTTTCCTTTCGATTTATCTTGGTTTGGATCGTATCCTATACCAGTCTTGTCCATAGAGCATCGTTGAGCTCCTAGAATCACCTTAAGCATTTCGCTTCCTTTAGTGAATTTTTCTAAGGTTCTGGTTAGATCTTCAATCTTTCTTTCATTCTTTTCACAACTTTTGCAAGTCAAGGTCGAGTCAGTATTGACTTCAACCTTTGATTGTTGATCTTCTAAAAACTTTATCCTTCTCTTAGAATTAACTAACTCTTTTGCAATTCTTACTAATTCTAAGTGTAAAGCATTGTATTCGGACTGCAATTCATCATAAGATGGTTCAGAAATTATTACCTCGTCTGTTTCTGAGTCCTCGTTTTCTTGGGCCACCAGACAGATATTAGCTGTCTCTTCATCGTCACTTTCTTCTTCTTCATCGGAGGAGCTGTCTCCCCAGATTGATGTGACGAAGGCTTTCTTCTTTCTGAATCTTTCTTTCTTCTTTTCTTTTCCTTTGCTCTGGAGAGTTGGGGACATTCCGCCTTGATATGTCCTGGCTTCTTACATTCGAAGCAAATGATTGGATCCTTTGATTCGTTCGGATATGAGGAAATTTTGCGTTTCGGCTGAAACTTCTTTCCGGTTCTGTTTTTGTAGAATTTCTTGAACCTCTTGACTATAAGGCCCATTTCATCATCATCAAGATCATCTTCATTTTCATCCTCGCTCACTTGAGTTTTAAGAGCGATGCCTTTCCGGTTTTTCTCGTTCATCTCCTTTTTGTATTTTTGCTTGCTCTCATACTCAGCAAGACTCCCGAATAGTGCTGCAACCGAACCAATGGATTCTCCTTTGGTTTCTTCAATAGCTGTTACTTTCGGTTCCCATTCTTTTGTGAGACCGCTCAGGATTTTCCTCACTTGATCTTCTTGACTATATTTCTTCCCAAGTGCAGTGAGGTGATTTATGAGATGTGAGAATCTGACTTCCATATCTCGGATACTCTCTCCTTCCTTCATTCTGAATAACTCGAATTCGGTAGTGAGAGTGTTGATTCGACTCTGTTTTACACCGGTGGTTCCTTCATGAGCTATCTCCAGAGCCTCCCACATTTCCTTCGCGGTTTCCAGACTTGAGACTCTGAAGTATTCCCTCTGACTAAGCGCACACGTGAGTATGTTGATCGCTTTGTCATTTAGAGTCACCAGCTTCTTATCTTCCTCGTTGAACTCCGTGGAACTCTTGGGTACTTGCTGGCCATCTATTGTGTTCATCGGGACATAGTTGCCGTGTTCTATTACGTCCCACAACCCATACTCTGTGGCCTTAATGAAGATTTTCATCCTCATTTTCCAGAACGTATAATTTTCTCCACTGAAGCCTGGCGGTTTAGATGTTGAGCATCCTTCCGGTAACACGCTATCTCCAAATCCTGCCATTTGATCTCTCTTCGGACTGTTAAATCCTTAGTGAAGAGACCTGCTCTGATACCAAATGTTAGAAACAATCTCACCCAAGAGGGGGGTGAATTGGGTGAGTTACAAAAATTTAAAACTAAAAGCGTGCAAGTATTGAATAAAAACAGAGAGTCAGAGTAAGGAGAATTTTAACCACAGAGAGGAGACACAAGATTTATACTGGTTCGGTCTAATCCACGTGACCTACTTCCAGTCCCCAGAACACCTCTGAGTATTTCACTATCTTCCAAGATCGACAGGGCTCTTGGTGCCTCGGTACAGTAATTGAATCGCTCAATCACTCCCCCTTACTCCCGTAAGGATACAACCCCTCTCAAGAGTCCACACTCTTGAGTGTCTCTCAAGTTTTTAATAAGAGTAGTGAATGGCTCTCTTACAGAGTGAATTCAATGATAAACACTGATGCTCAGTAGTAAAGTGAAAAACAGAGTATTGAATGTGTAACTAAATAATCGCAGGTGGTAGTTCAGGTATTCAATTCCTTCATTAATGCCTCTTCGCGCCTTTTATAGTTGATATCGTTAAATAGCCGTTAGACGGAAGGGCTTCTAGCCGTTGTGACTTCGTTTGCGTGTTTCACTGGTTTTAACAACTCCGCCATTAATGCGTCTGAGTTTCTGACACTGTAGGTCGCAGTCTACGTAATCCCGTTGAAGAGCCGTTGCACTCGTTTTCATTAATCTGCATATTTCAAACTTAGAACAAGTGAGAGTTTTGTGGTGAGTGCTTTAATCTTGAATACAGAAAGAAAGCTAATCTATCATTCAAGGATTTGTGCCGAAATCATTTATCAGTAAGAAGAACAAAATGTCATTCTGGTTTAGTTTGATCGAAAAAGTGATCGATTACTTGATGATAGATCAAGTTATCGATAACCAGAATGAAGACTTTTCGAAGTAGATCACTAAAATTATCGATCAAGTGTTGGATCATTGACTTTAAGAATTATCATAGAAAGAGGAAATTATTGCATGATCGAATAAGTGATCGATCACATAATTGATCGAACAGATTATCGATAATTTAAATGTTATTGAAATGAAGCTTCAGTCATTGATGATCGAACATCTTATCGATAAATATATAATGCATAATGTTATCGATAAACCATGGGTATGTATATATTCAATGAAGAACACAGGCTATCTGAAAAGATCGAACATTTAATCGAACAATGAATATTCGAACAAATGATCGAATAAATTATGAAGAGAAGATTAATCCTTTAAGGCAAGGAAACTGGTTATCGATCACCTTTTGTGAAAACATGATTTTCATGGAATTGGATGATCGATCATATTATCGAAAAACCAGTGATCGATAACTTGATCGAACATTCGTTCACCATAACTTAATGCGAATATGTCAATTCTTAGACTCTTTATCGATCACGTTATGTGAAAACTTTTGTTGAGCAAATAAGTTAAAGTTATCGATAATGTTATCGATAATTTAGCTTTAGCAAAATTGAGTAAGAGTAGATAAGGACATTGATTATCGATCATGTGATCGATAATTTTGTGATCAATAAAGTTATCGATCTATCAGTGAATTTGATCACCTGCATTCAGAGAGTTAGAGCATAAAGTTCGAGCACGTAATCGATAAATAGATGATCGAAAATATGATCGATAAACTTGTAACAGAACTAATGTGCAGAACAAGTAGAGAGTGTTACCTTTTATCGAAGTCGTTATTGATGACTGATTTATCGATAACTTATTCGATAAATACACTTCAGATTTGGGTCTCTTATCAGTAACTCGATTGTTTACCTGATATTATCGATCAGCTTATCGATAATTTCCCAAAGTCTTATGTGATATTTACGCTAGCGATTACCGATCACTTTATCGATAATTTATTCATCGAATAGTTCTTCGATCAAAAAGACTACTATAGACCCGATTTATACTTGATCATTTATCTGAAACCTTAGCGATAACTGATTGCTCGATCAGTTGATCGATCAAAATACTTAACCCTGAAATTCTGACTTGTTATCATCAAAACTATAATCCTAACAAAAAGGGCATGTGAAAGTGGTTTTATCTTGGTCCTCCGGTGCAATAGGTACTTGAAAGTACCCAGAGAAACCATCTAGAAAACAATAATGAGATTTGCCTGCAAGTCTCCCAAGCATCTGGTCTATGAAAGGAAGAGGGAAATGATCTTTCCGTGTGGCATCATTGAGTTTTCTATAATCTATGCACACACGCCAGGAATTTTGAACTCTTGTAGGAATAAGCTCATCCCTATCATTTCTAACAACAGTAACCCCACTCTTTTTAGGCACTACATGTATTGGACTAACCCACTCACTATCAGATATGGGATAGATGATCCCAGTACTTAGAAGTTTGGTAATTTCCTTCTTAACCACATCAAGAATCAAGGGGTTTAGTCTTCTCTGGGGTTGTCTCACTGATTTTGAACCTTCACTAAGCAAGATTGTATGTGTGCAAATGGCTGGACTAATTCCAGGAATGTCCGCTAAAGTCCACCCAATAGCCCTCTTATGCTCTCTCAATACAGTAAGGAGTCTTTCTTCCTCAACCTTAGACAGGGAGTTAGCTATGATGACAGGTAATCGCTCATTAGACTCTAGAAAAGCATATTTAACAGTAGGGGGTAGGGGTTTCAACTCAAGAGTAGGTGGTTGCACAATAGAGGGAATCAGTTTATGAAGTTCAAGAGAGAAAAGATTACTCCCCTTTCCTTCAACCAGTGAGAGTTCCTCAACCTTGTAGATAGCTTCCTCTCCAAGCGTTCAACCAACTTCTAGTTGATCTACAACAACCGCCTTGGAGAGATACTTCTCCATGATTTCTTCCTCCATATCTGAAATAGCAACAGAAAACCTTTCCCCAAGGGAATTATCATTGATAACAGAGGAATCAAAGTCTACTTTGGAGTCAAGGGAGGAAACAGAAAATGCATGTGGAATGGAAAGCATACAATTAAATACAGTGCAATCGAGGCATGTAACTTTACCACCACATGAGCAAGAAGAAGGTGTAGAGTAAAGGGATGAAAAAGAAGAAATGGATTCATCCTCATCATTAGATTCATCAGTATAAATATCAGAATAGAAAGAGTCATTTTTCAATTCAACTTCATTGCATGCATCCTCAACAGTAATGTCTATCATGTTAACCCCCAAAAGTGAATAGTCCTCATAAGGATGTTTCATTGCTTCATACATGTTAAAAGAAACTTTATTATCACCCACCTCCATAGTTATGGTGCCCTCTTTCATGCTAATCATGGTATTAGCAGTCCTTAAGAAAGGTCGATCAAGGATGAGTGTAGCATCATTCACACGTTCAGAAGACATGTCAAGCACATAAAAATCAGCAGGAAACACCAATCCCTTAACTTGGACTAAAATATCTTCAATAATGCCCTCAAGATACCTAATAGTCCTATCAGCTAGTTGGAGCACAACAGTGGTAGACTTAAGAGTCTTGACTCCTAGAGAGGTGTATACGGACTTAGGCATGACATTAATGGCTGCACCTAGATCTAACAAGGCTCCCCCAATAGTAACCTTTCCTATAGTGCAAGGGATAGTGAAAGATCCAGGGTCTTGACACTTTATAGGAATTTGGGGTTTAAACAAAGCAGACACATTAGAGGGTAATTGGACTCTTTCATTAGGTTTAAATCTCCTCTTTTGAGTACATAATTCTTTTAAGACCATAGCATACTTAGGAATCTTTTTAATTAGGTCAAGCAAGGGTATATTCACTTCTACTTTCCTAAATGTCTCAAGCAACTCATGATCTTGCCTCTCCTTACCCATTTTCACATTTTTCAAATAAGCATTAGGGAAAGGTAGTTCATTGATGTTTACCTCCTTACCTTCCTTGCTTGAGGCTCCATGATTGCTTGGCTCAGATTTCACAGTTATCCTCTTGCCATCATGTTCTTTTGAGGCTTCTTTCAGCTTTAGCCTCTTCTCCTTGGAGCTTTCAGACTGCTTCTCTTTTGAATGTGCTTGTGGTAGCTCATCACACAAGATCTCCTCCTCTATAACTTCATCCTCCTCTTCTCTAAATTTCACTTGCTTCCCACTTCTAAGGTTGATAGCATTCAAGCCCTTAGGATTGATAACCGTGTTGGAGGGGATTGTGCCACTGCTCCTTGCTTGTTGCTCACTCATATTATTGGATAACTGAGTCACATAGGAGTTAATGTTTTCAGATTTAGTCTCCCATTGCTCCATTCTCTTTTCCAAAGCACTAAATCTAGCATCATTCTTGGATGAGTCTTGTTGAATTAGTGAAGCTAAGGAGTTGAACTAAGTAGCGTTGGCAGCCCTTTCTTCCTTCATTAAAGCCATCATATTTTGTAGGACTTGATTTGTTTCATCCTTAGGTGGGACCGCCAAGGCTTGAGACTGGTTTTGGAACTGGTTTGAAGATAGACCAGCTCCTCCACTCTTCTGAAATCTGTTTGGAGGTCTACTGTCATCATTCCTCCAGCCCAATTGAGGGTTTGATTTTCATCCCTCGTTGTAAGTGTTAGAGTAGGGGTCCCACTTTTGATTTGGGCAGCCTTGGAAGACTGCAGACACTTCCTCATAGCGGCCTGGACAAACGCTAGAAATATGCATGACTGATCCACATGAAGGGAATTGAAAGACGACGCGCAGCGGAAATCAACTTAAAATTTTAAAACTTTCAATCCCTTGCCCGGATCTACCGATCGCGTTTAAGTCAGGTAGTAAGAAGCATTACCTTCAGTGTTCGATTTCCTGGTGGCTCGGTGATTCCGCCGTTCAGGATGCCTCTGCTCGCCTCCTTTGTCATTCGAAGTCGACAACTCCGGTCGGCTTCCTCTACCGGTATCCACACGAATAGCTCTCTAGTCACAAACGGCGTGCTAGCGCCCTTTTGTCCGTCTAGGGTTTTCAGAGAATCCGTCCACTCTTATCTCTCTTAGGCCGTCTCTTATATGCTGGTGTTTTCACTCTCACGCTTAAAACCCTAGCTCCTCATATCAAATATATAGGATGCTACAGGTTTAATGAATGATATTTAATTTTGAAATTAATCCTAAATTAATTCCGAAATTAATACAATATCAAATATTGCTTAATTAGATAAGAGAACAATTAAATAAATACGGTTTATATTAAATCCGTCTCACAGATTTAATTCACCTATTTATTTAATTCAAAAATAAAGATATGACGGAATTAATTTACATAGATCTAATTTATCCTTATAAATTAAATCTAACAATTAATATCTCTTATATTTATATAATATATATATATGAATTTATATATATATATACACGTCCACCCTATATCATTCATTGAATCTGGACATATCTTAGATTCAATGAATCTGGACATCATAACTCGTGTTGGGCTATTTTGTGTGCGACCCTGTAGGCCCATATGAAGTTGGCAGTGGGCCATTAACTATAATGACTCACAAGTCGTAAGCGGTCTCTAGCAAGACATCATGACTACCAAAACATATGAGGATCATTGAACGATGTAACCTTTCATACAACCATATCACGTCCCTTTTGTCACACGACATTTTGGTCATGGATGAGGCATGGAGAACGTCATCTTCCTATTCATGACCGTTACTTTCTTGATCCTTGAGTAGTCTGAGTATAGAAACGGAACTACCTTTCCATTATAGTATGGCCATACATTTCTCAGACTCACTCATCGAGGGGCCCAATAATGTCTCTCTACGAATGTGAGGGACAAATTCCTTCTTGACCATTCACATTCCTCCGCATGAAAAACCACTAAGCCTGAACATAGTCTTTATGATCACTCGGTCAAAAGTGACTTTTGACTAGGTCAAAGCTAAGCATTTCTCATGTAGGAATCCTTGATGATCTCAGGTCAAAGGACACAGTGACATGGTTTGTATATGAGAGAAGCTTATGACTTAACCCATGCAGCTCTCTTATAGCGGGTCGGTCTAACACCTTGTACTCTTACATGTGCCTATGACTTTAATTTATATCTCTATATATCTTTAAAGTCATACTGGTCTTATTTCATCTCTGCTCCCACATAGATGACCGACTAGGGACATTTAGGATAAACCATGAGTTATCCAAGGATAGTCATCACAGTAAACATACAAATAATATGATAATGTAATTAATAAATTCATAAATCAACAATGTTCATAGCAAAATGATTGGCCCCTAGGGCACAATTTCCAACACTACATGTTTCACAACTAGGCGCTGTAATGTCCATAGGAGCAAATGGGTGATGCACACTCATATTCTTCAATTCAGCAGTGATCAAAGACAATTGAGATGTCACTTGGCTTCCCAAAGAATCTACTTTTGATTCCAAAGCGTCCATTCTTCTACTGTGCACCGAAGCAGCTCCCATCTCATGCACTCCTCTAGTATCTCTCACACCATGTTGTTGATGATTCAGGGCCATCTTCTTTATCAAATCCCAAGCCCCCTCAGTAGTGGAGTCTATCAAAGATCCTCCCGATGCAGCATCCAACATACCCTTCTCTTGGTTCTTCAACCCATCATAGAAGTACTGTACCAGTTGTTCATCTAGAATTTGATGATGTGGGCATCTTGAAAGTAGGTCCTGGAATCTATTCCAGTAATCATAAAGGGATTCATCGTAGTCTTGCTTGGCAGAATAAATCTCCTTCCTCATTGATGAAGTACGAGAAGCCAGAAAGTATTTCTCCAAAAATGCCTTCCTTAAGTTCCCCCAACTGTGGTATGCATCAGCTACATGTCTTGGGAGGCTCATGTACCATTCCCTAGCTTTGCCTTCCAAGGATAGATGAAAAACCTTCCATAGCACTTGGTCCAACGATGCTCCCACAGGCTTCATACTCTGACAAATCATGGAAAGAGATTGCAGATGGAGGTATGGGTCTTCTCCTGTCAAGCCATGAAATTTTGGAAGAGAGTTAATCAATAAACCTTTAATCTCAAAGTTAACTTCAAAATTTGGACAGGCCGCAGTAAAAGGATCAAAATTTACATCAGAAGTTGTGGCTTCTCTAATTGTTCTTCTCCTAGGGTTTCCATTATTTTCTCCTACTCTCGTTCTCCATTCCCTCTATTGCCTCCATTCCTTACTTGGTTGGCATTGGGGTTAGGATGAGGTTGGTTTTGTGGTAATTCAGCCATTATCTCTTGGTCAGTAGGCTCACTCTCACTACTGGATAGGCTAGATTCCACAAAAATATTCTCTTGCTCAATCACCAACTCGCTTGTCCCCTCAATTCTTTTCTCTCTTCTTATCTCTCTGAGTCTTCTCTCAATCTCAGGGTTATAGGGCACAAGTTTTGTTTTTTGTGGCATGCAAGATAAAAGTCACAAGAGATAGAGCAAATAAAATTGACTTGCAGCACCCAAAGTCAACTAAAAACATGCAATGTGATGAATGCAAGTGTATGGTTAAGTATGCAAGTGTATGGATGAGTATGAGTGTGTATGGGTGGGTATGAGTATGTATGCACAGATAAAGAAGCAAAGTGTAAGTTTTAAAACTTCCAGAAATGTTTGCCGCGGCGAAAGTTGGCAGAGGAGACCAGATATCTGATTGCAGGGAGTTGGCTGCGGCGAAAACAGAGGTTGGCCGCGGTGAAAGTATCCCGAGAGAAATCCTTCGGTTTTTCAAAGAGTTGGCCGCGGCGAAAGTATCCCGAGAGGATTCCCTCAGTAATTCGAAAAGTTGGCCGCGGCGAAAGAGAATGTTGGCCGCGGCGAAAGTTGACAGAATGCTTATCAGATACTGGACTTCACTGATGCAACGTGAGAGATGCTGAAAATCAAGAAAATCAGTATATTTGTTTGTATTTCCAAAAATTTTGATGCTATGCAAGATGAAAACCTATACTATGAACAAATATGCAACTAAACTACCCTAAATGCTACCCAAAAAGATCAAAACTTCAATTCACAATCAAATAGCACAAGCTAACCTAGAGAACCAATTTCTTGGCTCCTCGGCAACGGCGCCATTTGAAAGAGAGCCTTTCTTATCGTTCGCTTAGGGGTTCTCACTCAAAAATTTATCCAAGCTATGCAGTAATGCAAACTCGGGTCGTTCTCTTTTGGGAGCCTTAGTTATCTAGGTTAGACTAAATGGTATGCAGAGTAATGAAAAAAGGGGGGTTTTTGGGTTTTTAACATTTAATGAAATGCCAAAACTAAATGCAATTAAATCAAATATAAGTTACTATGTTTTTGAATTTTTTCTAAGATAGTAGTAATGTAGTGGAAATTAATGATATGTAATCTCTTGAATATGGCTTTAAAGCAATCATAGTTCAAAATAATTTTGGGAGTAAAAATCACCAAGTTTTCTAAATGAAAAACCTTAAAGAACTCTTTAAGTCTAGGATCTTAATCAATGGCACCCATTTCATAAGATCCTATTAAGCTCACTTAGTGTGTGTATTAAGATTAATTAATGCACTTGGTTTAATGCAAGCCTAGATTAACTCAACAATCAAACAATACCATGCAAGAAAGAGAGTATCAAAAGAGTTGCATAGAAACATACATGTAACCACATATATTGAAGCTCAAATTCAACATTAACTAGTCCAATACACAAGATAATCATCTAGAACTGATTACAACCATAATCAAAATAGTTCAGCCCAAATTTACAAATCCTAAGACCTAGAAATTCATAAATAAAGAACTAGAACTTATGGATGAAGCTAACTCCCCTTTGAAGCTCCTGGAACTCATGCTTCTTCCACCATATTCAAGAGTTGAGAGGCTTAGCTCATCATAGCTCTTGAATCAGCTCTAAGTAGATATTGTTCTTCAGCCATGACAGTAGCAGATGGAAGAAATGGAAATGGGGATTAGGGTTTCTGAGGGAGAGATGAGAGAAGAGGATGATAGAAACGCAGGTGGAGGCTAAATAATGAGAGTCTGACCTCATCATACCCAAAATAGGGTTTCTAACCCGAAAATTGCGTGCATGGGTCGGTTTCTGGGGATGGGTAGGTCAAAATTTCCTGAAATGGTCGAGTCTGAGATTTGCTGATATGAGAGGTTCGCCACGGCGTAGAATAGGTTCGCCGCGGCGAAACATGGCAGAGAGCATTGCTTCAACTGATGATTTTCACCTCGACAAAGTCAGATGTGTGCCGCGGCGAACTTAGGCAGAGGATCCTTTCTTGCTTCTTGTGCCTTGAGTTCTTCAATTCTGGCCCCAATCTTTAGTGTCCTACAATAAACAAGCAACAAATTGAAGTATCAATTGTCCTAGAAATCAATTGAATCCAATTAATAATCAATTATGACAATTTAATCCTCAAAATGACACTAACTTAAAGTAAGGACTCTTAATCTAAATTAAGCACAATTATCATTAAAAAGGGCAAGAAAATACCACAAAATCATGGATAATGTAATGAAAAGATAATAATATCTTGAGCTCAATCAGTGTGTTGCTCTTGGGAAGGTTTGGTCGCGGTGAACTTTCACCTTCGCTGTGGCGAAACCCTTCTTTTCTCCCTTTGTTTTCACCTCGGGCATGGTTCTCTGCGGTGAACCTATTCTTCGCCACGGCGAACCCGCCGTTTCTGTGCTGGATGGTTTCGTTTTTTCCCTGTTTTCCGCGTGATTTTCCCTTTTTGCCCCCCATTCTGACTCACCCACTCTTTTCTCTTGAACCCATTTCAGTCTTTTCCCCTACCCATTCCATTAAACCCCCCTTTGACCTATTCAATTCTACCAAACCGTCGGTCCTCCATATTTCGCCATCCCTGCTCTCATTCTAAACCCCCTCTTCGACTTCTCCCTTTCCACAACCGTTCGAACCGATCTCTCCCCCTTCCATCTTAACCCGTCGGCCTTCCCTCTCCCTATTCTTCTTCTGCACCCTTTTATCTCTTCTCTCTAGTCTCATTTTTTCCCCTTTTCTTTCTCCGTCTCCTTCTCTTCCTCTATCGTGCGTACCTGCTTCTCTCCCCCTCATTGTGGTATGTTTTCTCTCTTCCTTTGTTCTTTCCTTTAGTTTAATTTTGTTTAGTAGTTAATTTTCTTGTTTGTTTTGGTTTTGTGTTGTTGGGTTGGGTTATTTTGTTGTTAGATTGTAGTTACGTAGTCTGTAGGTTATCTAATGATTCATAGTACATTGTGTTTTTCTTTAATCTCTTTACTTAATTCTGAAAGCTTTTGATCATCTGAAAACCTATGAATCATTATGTAGCCATTTGCTACTGTTTAGGTTGTAATTTTTTTTTCTGGGTTCTTCAGGTTGAGGTTGTTTATTTTGTGTTTAGTGTTTCTATTGTTTGTTGCTGCAGGACAATGCCTCGCACCAAACGCCCTGAACCCTTGCCCACGTCTGACTCTGACTCAGGGGAAGACTTGTCTTATGACAACCTCTATAAGTTAGTAGACCAGCGCCCCCTCCTTAAGGAGAGACCCTTTCCTCTTGACCCACTAGACAACCCCTTTGTCCAAAAACTTCAGGAATCCCAATTGACCGAATTGGTTCGCCCACGAGAAATGGGCAATGATGCCTTCGTCCGCCACTTTTACACCTACACCTGCCTTAATGGCATGTTATCCATCGTGTTTCGTGACCAGCATGTGAATTACTCCTTCACCATAGATAACATATCCCGCCACTACCGCCTTCCTGAGGTTCGTCATTCCCACTATTCGCATTATAGAGATAATTACCCTTTTGATGAAATTGTCCAGACCCTGTGCCGGGATGGTGCCACTTGGCATCGTCCCCGCAATGCTGATCTTTACTTGAAACGCTCCGATTTTAGGCCTGAGGCGAGGCCGTGGCTACTCCTGGTCTACAACATCTTGCCCACTTCCCATCTCCATAACCTTCCTAAACGCCAAGCCCTTTACGTTTATCTCCTCATGATCGGAAAAACTTTCAATGTAGCTAAAACTATCCAATCAGCCCTCTATGATTCCGTCAACACCCAAAAACTCACCAATAGCATCATTTTTCCCCACCTTATCACTGACATTTTCCACGCGTGCAGGGTACGTGAATTTGATAATGACAGCTATTTCGAACCTGTACCCCTCTTCCGGTATGAGCGCCTCAAATAGCCTACTATTGGACCCCACCCTCCTATCCATCCAGTTTATGATGTTAGTGTAGGCCAAGCAGCTGCTGAGCCAGTCGAGGAAGGCTAAGATGCTCCTAAGCCTTCCCAGCCAGTCACCTTAGACGCACTTGCGGATGACATTGACGAGCTGATTGAGCTCAAAATATTAGTTTCTTTTCATATCATTATCCATGATTTTGTCATACTTTCTGGTCCTTTTTAATGAAAATTGTGCTTAACTGAGATTTATGGTTCTTACTTTAAGTTAGTGTCATTTTGAGGATTAAATTGTCATAATTGGTTGTTAATTGGATTCAATTAACTTCTAGGACAATTGATACTTCAATTTGTTACTTTTTATTGTAGGACACTAAAGATTTGGGGCCAGAATTGAAGAAACCAAGGCAAAAGAAGCAAGAGAAGATCCTCTGCCTAAGTTCGCCGCGGCCAACATCTCACTTCGCCGCGGCGAAAACCCTTCCGTGAAGACAGGTCTCTACCATGTTTCGCCGCGGCGAACATATTCTTCGCCGCGACGAACCTCTCGAAGCAGCAATTCTCAGACCCTACCATTTCGGGAAATTTTGACCTACCCATCCCCATAAACCGACCCATGCACGTAAGTTTCGGGTTAGAAACCCTATTTTGGGTATGATGACAGGGGATGACCATCATTCAGCCACCACCTACGTATCTTTCATCCTCTTCTCTCATTTCCACCTCAGAAACCCTAATCCCATTTCCATTTCTTCCATCTGCTGCTACCATGGCTGAAGAACAATATCTGGTTGGAGTTGATTCAAGAGTTATGACTAGCTAAGCTTCTCAACTCTTGAATATGGTAGAAGAAGCATGAGTTCATAAAGCTTCAAAGGGGAGTTAGCTTCATCTATAAGTTCTAGTTCTTTGTTTATGAATTTCTAGGTCTTAGGATTTGTAAATTTGGGCTGAACTATTTTAATTATGGTTGTAATCAATTCTGGATGATTGTCTTGTGTATTGGATTATTAGTGTTGAATTTGAGCTTCAATACATGTGGTTACATGTATGTTTTTATGCAACTCTTTTGATACTCTCTATCTTGCATGGTAATGTGTGATTGTTGAGTTAATCTGGGCTTGCATTTAACCAAGTGCATTAATTAATCTTAATACACACACTAAGTGAGCTTAATAGGATCTTATGAAATGGGTACCATTGATTAAGATCCTAGACTTAAAGAGTTCTTTAAGGTGTTTCATTTAGAAAACTTGGTGATTTCTACTCCCATACTTATTTTGAACTATGATTGCTTCAAAGCTATATTCAAGAGATTACATATCATTAATTTCACTTCATTACTACTATCTAGAAAAATCCAAAAACATAGTCACTTAGATTTGAATTAATTGCATTTAGTTTTAGCATTTCATTAATGGATAAAAACACCAAAAACCCCTTTTTCATTACTCTGCATAGCATTAATCTAACTTAGACATCTAATTTAGGCTCCCAAAAGAGAACGACCCGAGTTTGCAATACTGCATAGCTTGGATAAATTTTGAGTGAGAACCTCTAAGCGAACGACAAGAAAAGGCTCTCTTTCACGAGTTGTCTGAGGATGTTCACCAGTTACGCATTACACTACTCCAGGAGATTAAGCGGCAAAAGGACCGTGATGCATTGTATGAGTGAGATCGTCGCTACCGCCGTCGTATTGATGCCTTGATCGCAGACCGGTTGAACTTTGCCTTACCAGCTGAGGAGGAGGAGCCACAGGGCAGTATGGGTATGGACGGAGCAGGCACATCGGGTGCAATGAAACAATGTTCATAGCACAATGATTGGCCCCTAGGGCACAATTTCCA
The DNA here is from genome assembly GCF_004799145.2 of Neltuma alba. Lineage (NCBI taxonomy): Eukaryota > Viridiplantae > Streptophyta > Magnoliopsida > Fabales > Fabaceae > Neltuma > Neltuma alba. The sequence continues at coordinate 59,269 of NW_021635036.1, forward strand.
ACATCCTCCCCATTGCACTAGGTACAATCATTAATTTGTCTAATTCCCATTGACCTAACATGACGCTTATGCTTTGCTTACACAAGCGGCTTTGTTAGAGGATCAACAACATTGTCTTCTCCTGCTACTTTGCATATTTTTATATCACCTCTATCGTTGATTTCTCTGATGAGATGAAATCGCCTGAGTATATGCTTGGTCCTTTGATGTGACCTAGGCTCTTTGGCCTGTGCAATGGCACCACTGTTGTCACAGACCAAAGAGCCTAGGTCACATCAAAGGACCAAGCATATACTCAGGCGATTTCATCTCATCAGAGAAATCAACGATAGAGGTGATATAAAAATATGCAAAGTAGCAGGAGAAGACAATGTTGCTGATCCTCTAACAAAGCCGCTTGTGCAAGCAAAGCATGAGCGTCATGTTAGGTCAATGGGAATTAGACAAATTAATGATTATACCTAGTGTAAGCGGGAGGATGTTGGAAATTGTGCCCTTGGGGCCAATCATTGGGGTATGAACATTGTTGATTTATGAATTTATTAATTATGTTATCATATTAATAAATTCATAAATCAACAATGTTCATAGCACAATGATTGGCCCCTAGGGCACAATTTCCAACATCCTCCCACTTGCACTAGGTACAATCATTAATTTGTCTAATTCCCTTTGACCTAACATGACGCTCATGCTTTGCTTGCACAAGCGGCTTTGTTAGGTCAATGGAAATTAGATAAATTAACGATTGTACCTAATACCCATGTAGTGGAAGTAGAAAGATGAATGTCTATAACATAAATACCTGAAGTGATAGCCCCGCTATCCTTCTTGTTCTTTTTCAGATCTTCGAGGTAGAGCTTGCAATTCCTCTTCCAATGACCAGGTTCATTGCAGAAGAAGCAGACTCCTTCCTTTAGAGGCTTTGCCTTCTTTGGTGCAGGCTTGGTTTCAGGCTTGCCTGACTCTTTGGTCTTACCAGATGAGCCATGACCTTTCCCTTTGCCCTTGCCTTTGCCTTTCTTCTTCATATCCTTTCCTTTCTGAACCATCAAAACAGAACTGGGCTTCTTCTTAACACTCAGCTCAGCAGTTTTAAGCATCCCATGCAGTTCAGAAATAGATTTATCCATGTTGTTCATGTTGTAGTTCATGACAAACTGGTCATAACTTTCGGGGAGTGAGTTCAAGATCAACTCTATAGCTAACTCCTGGCTCATGGGAAATCCAAGCCTTTCAAGGTGATCAATGTACCCTTTCATCTTTAAGACATGAGCACTGACTGATGCACCTTCAGCCATCTTGCAGGAATGTAAGGCCTTAGTGGTCTCATACCTCTCTTGCCTTGCCTGTTGCTGGAACATTTCTTTGAGATGGACAATCATCTCAAAAGCCTCTATGTGTTCCAGATCTCTTTGGAGCTCTGGAACCATGGTGGCAAGCATTAAGCATCCCATATCAACAGAGTTTTCCTTATGCTTTGTGTAAGCATCTCTCTGAGCTCTAGGAGCATTGGCTGCTGGCTCTTCAGGAATGGGTTGATCTAGGACATGTGCCTTTCTTTCTTGCTTGAGAACAATTCTCAAGTTCCTAAACCAGTCAAGAAAGTTTGTCCCATTGAGTTTGTCCTTCTCAAGGACAGATCGCAACGATAATGTAGCAGTATTACTAGTCGTCATAATTCTACAATTAAAATATGCAATTGAATTAGCAATCTCCCACTAAATATACAACCCTCAATGTAATAATTAGTGGGCTAAGATCCATATTTGGCTTAAACTTAAGTCCGCTTTGGCAGAACGCTTAAAATTAAGTTATTTAGGTAGGTAACACCTTTACCAATTACATCAAATGTAACTCTTTGATGTTCATGGGATTCTATCATCATATGATCCGGCATGTCATCATCCAATCCACCATAGACCAAGAATAAGTCCTTAGTCCTTAAGTACTTAAGGATATTCTTGATAGCAGTCCAATGGCCCTCACTAGGGTCCTGTTGATTATAACTAGTCAGACATAGCGCACATGATTGACCAAGAAATTTAACATACATCACATGTATCAACAACCGAACCTAACTTAAACACAAAACGGCACGGCTCTGATACCACTGAAGGGAATTGAAAGACGTGCAACGGAATAAACTTTAAAATTTTCAATCCCTTGCCCGGATCTACCGATCGTGTTTAAGTCAAGTAGTAAGAAGCATTACCTTCGATGTTCGGTCTCTTGGCGGCTTGGGGATTCCGCTGTTCAGGATGCCTCTGCTCGCTTATTTTATCGCTCGAAGTCGACAACTCCGATCAGCTTCCTCTACCGGTATCCACACGAACAGCTCCCCAATCACGAATGATGTGCTAGGGCCTTTTTGTCTGTCTAGGGTTTTTTGAAGAATCTGTCCTCCTCTCTCTATTTTTTGGCCGTCTCTTATCTGCAAGCTTTTGCCCTCTCACCCCTAAAACCCTAGCTCCTAATATCAAATATATAGGATGCTATAGGTATTATGAATGATATTTAATTTCGAAATTAATGCAATATCAAATATTACCTAATCAGATAAGAGAACAATTAAATAAATATGGTTTATATTAAATCCGTCTCACACATTTAATTCACCTATTTATTTAATTCAAAATAAAGATATGACGTAATTAATTTATATAGATCTAATTTATCCTTATAAATTAAATCTAACAATTAATATCTCTTATATTTATATAATATGTATATATATACGAATTTATATATATATACACGTCCACCCTATATTATTCATTGAATCTGGACATATCTTAGATTCAATGAATCTGGACATCATAACTCGTGTTGGGCTATTTTGTGTGCGACCCTGTAGGCCCATATGAAGTTGGCAGTGGGCCATTAACTATAATGACTCACAAGTCGTAAGCGGTCTCTAGCAAGACATCACGACTACCCAAATCATATGAGGATTGTTGAACGATGCAACCTTTTATACAACCATATCACGTCCCTTTTGTCACACGACATTTTGGTCATGGATGAGGCATGGAGAATGTCATCCTCCTATTCATGACTGTTACTTTCTCGATCCCTGAGTAGTCTGAGTATAGAAACGAAACTACCTTTCCATTATAGTATGGCCATACATTTCTCAGACTCACTCATCGAGGGGCCCAGTAATATCTCTCTACGAATGTGAGGGACAAATTCCTTCTTGACCATTCACATTCCTCCGCATGAAAAACCACAAGCCTGAATATAGTCTTTATGATCACTCGGTCAAAAGTGACTTTTGACTAGGTCAAAGCTGAGCGTTTCTCATGTAGGAATCCATGATGATCTCAGGTCAAAGGGCACAGTGACATGGTTTGTAAATGAGAGAAGCTTATGACTTAACCCATGCAGCTCTCTCATGGCGGGTCGGTCCAACACGTTGTACTCTTAAGTGTGCCTATGACTTTGATTTATATCTCTATATATCTTCAAAGTCTTATTGGTCTTATTTCATCTCTGCTCCCACATAGATGACCGACCAGGGACATTTAGGATAAACCATGAGTTATCCAAGGATAGTCATCACAGTAAACATGTAAATAATATGATAACATAATTAATAAATTCATAAATCAACAATGTTCATAGCACAATGATTGGCCCCTAGGGCACAATTTCCAACATCCTCCCACTTGCACTAGGTACAATCATTAATTTGTCTAATTCCCATTGACCTAACATAACGCTCATCCTTTGCTTGCACAAGCGGCTTTATTAAAGGATCAGCAACATTGTCTTCTCCTGTTACTTTGCATATTTTTATATCACCTCTATCGTTGATTTCTCTGATGAGATGAAATCGCCTGAGTATATGCTTGGTCCTTTGATGTGACCTAGGCTCTTTGGCCTGTGCAATGGCACCGCTGTTGTCATAGAACAAAGTTATTGGATCTGAGATGGTAGGTATCACCCCAAGTTCAGTAATGAACTTCCTAATCCAAACAGCTTCCTTAGCTGCATCAGATGCTGCTATATACTCAGCTTCCGTTGCAGAATCTGCTATAGTGCCCTACTTAGAGCTCTTCTAGCTTACTGCTCCATTATTTAGGAGGAATATATATCCCGATTGTGATTTACTGTCGTCCTGGTTAGTTTGGAAACTTGCATCTGTGTAACCAGTTACACAGAGCTCATCATCCAATCCACCATAGACCAAGAATAAGTCCTTAGTCCTTCTTAAGTACTTAAGGGTATTCTTGACAGCAGTCCAATGGCCCTCACTAGGGTCCTGTTGATATCTGCTAGTCATACTTAAGGCAAACGAGACATCCGGTCGAGTACATAACATGGCGTACATGATAGATCCTATGGCTGAGGCATATGGAACCTTACTCATGCGACCTCAGTGATTAGGTGTACTAGGACACAAATCCTTACTGAGGTGAATACCATGAGACATGGGTATGAAACCCCTCTTTGATTCCTGCATACTGAACCTATGCAGTATTTTGTCTATGTATGTGCTCTGACTTAGTCCTAGAAGTCTTTTAGATCTATCTCTATAGATCCTAATTCCTAGGATGTAGGTGGCTTTACCCAAGTCTTTCATTGAGAAAGACTTTCCTAACCAAGACTTGACAATCTGTAAGGTAGGAATGTCATTCCCAATAAGTAGGATGTCATCGACATAGAGTACCAAAAACACAACTGTGCTCCCACTAACCTTCTTGTACACACAAGGTTCATCAACATTTTGAAGAAATCCAAAACCCTTTGACTACTTCATCAAAACGATGATTCCAACTCTGAGATGCTTGCTTCAATCCATAAATGGACTTTGAAGCTTGCACACCTTACCAGAGTCCTCCAAACACACAAACCCTTCAGGTTGTGTCGTGTACACATCCTCAAGTAGCTTTCCATTAAGGAATGCTGTCTTGACGTCCATATGCTATATTTCATAGTCATAATATGTTGCAATGGCAAGGAGGATTCTGATTGACTTGGCCATTGCAACAGGGGAAAAAGTCTCATCATAGTCTACACCATGAGTTTGAGTAAATCCTTTTGCAACCAGTCGTGCCTTGTAGACATTTATATTGCCATCCATGTCGGTTTTCTCCTTAAAAACCCACTTGCACCCGACGGTTTTTACACCTTCAGGCGGGTCGACTAAGGTCCAAACCTGAGCAACACATCATGATTGTCAAAAATCAGAAATCCATATCTCTGAGGCTGAAACCATGCCCTATTAGATCTCTGTGGACCTTGCGTGACTTGAGGAGTCTCAACAACTTGTTGTGAGTTATCTCCGATTTCCACCTGTAGGTCTGTGGTATCTTGTGGCTCTCGAACTTCTTCGAGATGTACCTTGCTCCCACTGGTTCTTTTAGAGATAAATTCTCGTTCGAGAAAGATACCATTTCTGACAACAAACACTTTGTTATCGGTGGGGTTATAGACATAGTATCCCTTGGTTTCCTTAGGATATCCCACAAAAAGGCACTTTGAGGATTTGAGCGCTAATTTATCTGAGGCTTGTTGCTTAACATAGACCTCACATCCCCAAATCTTGAGAAAAGACAAACTAGGTTTTCTCCCAGTCCATATCTCATAGGGAGTCTTTTGAACTACCTTAGATGGAACACGATTCAGTGTGAACACAGCTGTCTCTAGGGCATGGCCCCAAAAGGATGGTGGAAGATCTGTTCAACTCATCATGGATCGAACCATATCTAATAGTGTTCGATTCCTCCGTTCAGAAACAACATTCCATTGTGGTGTTCCTAGAGGAGTCAATTGTGAGACTATCCCACAACTCCTAAGATGATCAATGAACTCTTGGCTCAAATATTCACCACCCCGATCAGATCGAAGGGCTTTAATTGTTTTACCAAGCTGGTTTTGTACTTCATTTTGAAATATCTTGAACATTTCAAAAGACTCGGATTTATGTTTCATCAGATAGATGTACCCATATCTGCTAAAATCATCTATGAATGTGATGAAGTACGAATAACCTCCTCTGGCATTTGTATTCATTGGTCCACACACATCTGTATGTATGAGGCCCAACAAATCAGTGGCCCTCTCACTATGCCCAGTGAAAGGTGACTTAGTCATCTTTCTTAACAAGCAAGACTCGCAAGTATCATGTGATTCAAAATCAAATGAGTTGAGAAATCCATCTTGATGGAGTTTGGAAATGTGTTTCTCATTTATGTGGCCCAGACGACAGTGCCAGAGGTATATCGGATTCAAATCATTTGGTTTGACCCTTTTGGCGGTTATGTTATAGATATTTCCATGACTGAGTTGTTCTAAATTCATATATAATGATCACCATGCAAATCACCATGAGCATAGAAAACATCATTACGATAAATAGAACATCTACCATTCCCAGCAATGGAAGTATAACCTTCCTTATCCAATAAGAAAGAGAAACAATGTTACTACTAAAGCAGGAACATAATAGCAATTGTTCAAAACTAACAAAAGCCCAGTGGGCAGAACTAATTCATAAGCGCCTACAGCTAAAGCAGCAACCCTTGCTCTGTTTCCAACTCGTAGGTCAACTTCGCCCTTCTTCGCTTCCTTCCACTATCCTTTAGACCCTGCACATTTGTACAAATGTGAGAACCACATACAGTATCTAATACCCATGTAGTGGAAGTAGAAAGATGAATGTCTATAACATAAATACCTGAAGTGATAGCCCCGCTATCCTTCTTGTTCTTTTTCATATCTTCGAGGTAGAGCTTGCAATTCCTCTTCCAATGACCAGGTTCATTGCAGAAGAAGCAGACTTCTTCCTTTGGAGGCTTTGCCTTCTTTGGTGCAGGCTTGGTTTCAGGCTTGCCTGACTCTTTGGTCTTACCAGATGAGCCATGACCTTTCCCTTTGCCCTTGCCTTTGCCTTTCTTCTTCATATCCTTTCCTTTCTGAACCATCAAAACAGAACTGGGCTTCTTCTTAACACTCGGCTCAGCAGTTTTTTTAAGCATCCCATGCAGTTCAGAAATAGATTTCTCCATGTTGTTCATGTTGTAGTTCATGACAAACTGGTCATAACTTTTCGGGAGTGAGTTCAAGATCAAATCTGTAGCTAACTCCTGGCTCATGGGAAATCCAAGCCTTTCAAGGTGATCAATGTACCCTTTCATCTTTAAGACATGAGCACTGACTGATGCACCTTCAGCCATCTTGCAGGAATATAAGGCCTTAGTGGTCTCATACCTCTCTGGCCTTGCCTGTTGCTGGAACATTTCTTTGAGATGGACAATCATCTCAAAAGCGTCCATGTGTTCTAGATCTCTTTGAGCTTTAGAACCATGGTGGCAAGCATTAAGCATCCCATATCAACAGAGTTTTCCTTATGCTTTGTGTAAGCATCTCTTTGAGCTCTAGGAGCATTGGCTGCTGGCTCTTCAGGAATGGGTTGATCTAGGACATGTGCCTTTCTTTCTTGCTTGAGAACAATTCTCAAGTTCCTAAACCAGTCAAGAAAGTTTGTCCCATTGAGTTTGTCCTTCTCAAGGACAGATCGCAACGATAATGTAGCAGTATTACTAGTCGTCATGATTCTACAATTAAAATATGCAATTGAATTAGCAATCTCCCACTAATATACAACAACCCTCAATGTAATAATTAGTGGGCTAAGATCCATATTTGGCTTAAACTTAAGTCCGCTTTGGCAGAACGCTTAAATTAAGTTATTTAGGTAGGTAAACACCTTTACCAATTACATCAAATGTAACTCTTAGATTTCATGGGATTCTATCATCATATGATCCGGCATGTCTTAATCCCATCTAATGCCTTGAGACCCAAAACCGTTTTGTTAGTCTCAATTAAGTCAAACAATAACAAACATATGTGAGTAGCACCATTACTCTTGCTTATCTCCCCAAGATAACTCAAATGCACCCACTTTGGTGGAGCCTACAAGTGAGCGACGATCGAGGTTTTGACAAGTGTTCATTAATTGACGGCATTATGACTTAAGATTTCATTTAGAGGGCTTAATTAACTATCTGGTTTACTAGAATGCATGTATTGCGGTTGTATCTCATACAAGTAATATGCATATAAAACATACATATAGTAACATAAATCATAAGATGTATGATTTTAAATTACGTGACTCAATATGGCTCACCTACCCTAATTCCCCTCAAGCCAATGAGAGGAGCTCTCTAATAAGAAAAAGAAAATTACATAAAGAAACCTCATTTTTAACATTGAGGGAGTGAGATGAGAAGAAATGTACATCGAGAGAAAGTAGAGGAAGGCACGACACGCAGGCCGTATTTAGAAAAATTACAACACTTGTAATCTAGAGCCATATTGTTCACCATACCCAAACAGTCAAGAATCAATATTCATATTATGTGAAGGGCAATAATGTTACAAAACTAAAATTCATACATCAAGAAAGGCAGTATAGGTTATGATTAAGTCGTGCTACGATTAGGTAGCCACGGCGGTCCCCGTCAATCTAATTGATCAAAATCAATTAATCGCACACACATGTATCACATACATGACCGCCTTACACATAATCTCACACACATGTAATGAACGATTTCAATTTCAATTCAGATTCAGATTCCCTATATGTCATACATAATCTCCTACGTTCATAACGATTATCTTCTACGTTCATAACGATTATCTTCGCACAATGATTATACAATGCATGTTCAATTCGAATTACAAATTATAACTAGTCAAACATAGCACACATGATCGACCAAGAAATTTAACATACATCACATGTATCAACAACCGAACCTAACTTAAACACAGAACGGCACGACTCTGATGCCACTGAAGGGAATTGAAAGACGCGCAACGGAATAACTTTAAGATGTTGAAATTGTGCCCTAGGGGCCAATCATTGTGCTATGAACATTGTTGATTTATAAATTTATTAATATGATAACATAATTAATAAATTCATAAATCAACAATGTTTATAGCATAATGATTGGCCCCTAGGGT